>NW_027108633.1:291318-330450 GCF_000696795.3 Halyomorpha halys | reverse complement strand
GAGAGAGAGAGAGAGAGAGAGAGAGAGAGAGAGAGAGAGAGAGAGTTTAAATCCCTTAACATTGGTATTCCAGCCAATGTTGGCATTAGATGATCAATGTAGCATCATGTCGCCGATGATTTAACAAGGATATCATGACGTAGAAGGGGACGAGGGGAGGATAAGTTAATTGGTCCGGTGATGACGGAGGGGTCATGAATCCATGATTAGGGGCGGTCATTAGAGTGTACGGTCAATGTTCGGCCCCTGTCCTCTCCGATTTAATTGAACCTGCTCCTCTAAATCATCCGCTGTGTCAACTCGCCCATCTTCTCCTACCCTAAATCACCAGACTGCTCTTCCTGGTCTCGCTGTAGAGGAAATTAACAGTCCTGATTAGGAAAAGCCAGGAGGATATACGGTGTAGGGTGGTACAGAGGCAGCTTGTATATCAATAGATTCCTAAGTGCAGAATTGAATATTATTAGAAATTTAGCCTAATGTTAAATTAATATTATTCACTACGTCGGCAGTAACAGGAGCATCTGAAAAAAATGAAAGATACCTAGAATTAGAAAGACTATCATCATAACCTCTTTCCCTCTGCGGGATTTGCAGAATTTTCGGCTAGGCCTCTCTAAATGCCTCTGTTTTTAAGGAACATTCCTATGTCTAAAATACATTCCTCATCTTCGTGGGAATAATGAAATAAGCTACTTCTGTACGAAATATCAATGGCCAAATAAAAGAAATAAATACAAATTATTATTGTACCATAGCAATATAAATCTGGCCCTCGCGTTTATTTATGCTGTATTTTATTTATTAATACTTATTAATTTGATTTTATTTGTTATTGTTATCTAAATATCGATTTCTATTGTTTATATACCAAGAGGATTTTGAAGAAATTTATTATAATGTCCTTGTAAGCTTATATCTATATTGGGCCTTCTCTGATCTGTTCCAAACTGAGGTGAAATCAAATATTTGCGGTCTAATGAGGTGTCTCGCAGCATTTAATGGAATATAGTGCCTCCATACTATTTCCAAATCTCAAATAAAATTAAAACATTTCTGATGTTATTTTATCCGACTATTATGTTCTGTTTAAACTCTTCCAAACATAGAAGGAGGATGATGGGTTTGCTTGAACAAACGAGATGAATAAAATAGGATATTTCAACAGTTGTCAATAAAATCGTTACAGAACATTTATTATTGAAAACAAATGTTTTCAATATTACTATATTTACTAAAACATTGAGGTCTATCTAGCAACCTAGGCTTTGTATCATATTATTTAACATTATATTGGCATTTTCCTTAAGTATCATCATGAAATATCGTTATTTGTGTATTGTTAGAATTGTAGCCACCCAACGCCGTATTCCGTCAGTTGTCCCATCCAATCATTCTTGGTCCAATGTTAAGTGTGGCCCATATTTGTAATGAGTGTATGTTGGCTCGTACTGAATGTTGGAATTAGGTTATGAAGAGATGAATACTTGGCGTAAGATAATATCTGTTTTAGTTATTACTATTATTTTATGAGGTTTTGTCTAAAAAACCTAAAGTATCTGAATATGTTTTCGTTAGCTATTCTTTATAAAACATACAACAAAATGTTACTGTTCGAAGATAAAAGTACCCTGATGGCTTTCCAAAAAGTATGAACTGATTGTAGTCGCAGATGTACGAAATTTGTAGTGTATTCCTACTTTATTCGGATATTTTTATTTGAGAATACAGTTAGAAAATAATACTAGAAAAGCAATTATGATTAGTGGATCCGTTGAAGTCTTTAGTAGGAAGAAAAAAAAACAAGGAATTGTTTTTTTGCATTACGTGTGTTTTATCATATTTTACAAATAGATACCACCTTTACATTTTACATGATATTTATTCCCTTACTTAACAATTTTCGTAATCGTATACTTTCCTCTTTTTATGTGATCCTTTGTTCTATAATTGACTTATTATACTGCCTGTTTTCTTTTTTGTTCAATATCCTATAGTATAATGGTTGTTGTTTTATGCTGAGACGTTGACACAAATTCTCTTCCTTCAACGCAAGCTCTTGCCGAATTCTATTAATATTAAATCTGCGCCCAACTACTTCCATTTTTTCCCTAACTTTTCGTCAAGTTAGGGTAATTAGGTAGTATGATCTTAGACCTAGAGAAAGAAACTGACCATAATCCATCCATTTAAAAGTTGTTTTACCTCTGTATAAGTGATGTATAAAATTGTAGGGTTTGAACTCGTGGATCGAGCTGCAAGAAAAGCACTCGCGTTCCAGGGACGGGATAAAGCAATTTCAATTCCATCAAAATGAGCCAACCACTCGAAATAGGAATTAAAGATAGATGTCAATCTTTTTGTTACGAAATCCGAAGAAATAAACTAAAAATTATTTTTAAAAACTTCTATCTCCAGTCAAAAAGGTAGAGAGGAGGTCGTACTGACTAGGACCAGTATAGGGCACACGAGGCTCACTCACTCATCTTAGCTCAAAACAAACGCCTCCGAAATGTCAATATTGTTACAACAATCTTGCAATTAGCCATATCTCCCAGGAATGCCTATATTTCACGCCAGACCTCAATAGCTTAGGATTAAACCCGAATGTTTCAAAAACAATAAAGGCCAAGATAAAACAATAAAATTAGTATTCTAGTTTTTGAAATCAAAAGGTTTACTGTCACAAATATAATATCGAACCAATGAAAAACATATATATATATTGAGGCATGGAAATGGAAAAGGTTGTAATTGCCAAAAAATTAATTTAAAAAAAACTTGTCGCTGGCCACGCTTTTTGCTCTAAACAAATGAAAAAATACAGCTCTAGGAACTAAATCATTCTTGACAGTTCCTACACTTTACTTACCAGCCTATTGGTGCTGGTTTCTTCTTCGTTATTCCGTCAAAATCTCGTTTTTCGTATTTCTGGCACTTTAAATCTTTTTCATTTTCATGCCCCCATTAAAAAAAATAATAAAACAAAATTTAAGCAAAAACAATTAAGAAATTAATGGAGGTGTTGACCAGTGATGCTTTACGCCTTTTAACAAAAACAAACAAACTTCAGTTTTGCATTTACTATTATACTCTTGAGGAAGGGATGGGGGAAACCCTCATGCTTTACCTTTTCCTGACCACAAGAGGACATCTTAAAATGCCGCCGAAGAAGAACAAAGGAGAGCCACGGACAGAGTAAAGAAAAGAGAACTCACACCCAGACCCCCGGTGCAGATCAGATAGCCGATAATTAGGGAAGTGGGCGGGGCATTGTCAGCGCCGAGCGATTGTTCCGCAGAGCCGCTTATCCGATCACGGCCACCAATTAAATAGCAACATGGATACATCGATACCGGGAGCTGGTCATTAGTGAACGCCGATAAGGAGGCGGCTAGCCGGATTAACAGCCCTTTGGTCATTCGATTGCAGTCGATATCAGCTATAAATTTATAGAAAGTTTCTCGTAGTGGAAATGGATTGTTCTGCTGCAATAGATGGGCAATAATACAGGGTTGTTAGCATTACAGTTATGACCGTTGTGATAGTGGCTGAGCACACGTAAAAGTATATAAATAATACCTATTATGTTTTTATTTGCACGGAAGATGAAGCAATATACCAAACTTTTGAATTTTTATTTGGCTATAAAAGTCACAAGATAATTTAAAATGCATGACAGTTCAAATAGAATGCTACAATGTCTAAAACCCTAATAATCGCAGTCCTCGTGAGAAGAAGGAAGATTGGCAAGGAAGTTTAACGACAGATACCACCACTATAGTACCCTGTCCAACATTGAGGTCATCGTAAAATAGGACTTCATAACCGACTTAGATAAAATATCTCCCCTTATTCCTTTCTTTAAAAAAAGCTAAAATTGATTTGATTAATAAATCAACATGGCAACATCTAGATTACGTAAATTGTTAAGCATGATACAAACTTAAAACCATATTGCTCTATATAATATATTCTCTTTATATTCTAATTCCCGTAACGAATCGGCAGAAACATAAAATAACAAATATATGTAACTCATTAATAGTACAAATGGTGTACCTTAATAAGGCGGATTACCAAAAACATTGCAATTATTTTCTTTATCAGAAGTTCATTTTTTTTTTTGCTTGTTATCGATATTACTTTACAGTAATAATTAACAATATGCCAATTACTGTCAAGTTCTTTTTCAAACAAATAGGAACAATTATTTATCACTAAATTTTAGAATTTTAGTTCTAAATAGAAATACAAATAAACGAAGTAAATGAATTATATATATTTCATGATTTGTTCTGAGTTAACTGTTGTATTGACCCACAGGAAGGTGAAAAACCACACGGATTGTTGAGCAATCTTTTAATAATCAGTTTTACATTTTAATTATTTCATTCCATCCTGAATATTTTTACTAGTCATCATCATTTGTCCTCCAGAATGGACAAGAACCGATCACGAGATAGGAAACAATGGCCAGGTCCTTACAAAAGAGCCCTGACGAGGGAACAGTAATTTGTCATAATTACCCAGCGGCGCTCTGCAGCGACAGCTTCCAATTAACGAGACAAAAAATGGACCATCCCTGGACCAAATGACGGTGACATATGCCCCTCTGCAATTACTAATGGTCCAAGTGCTTTTTGTCCCTGTCGACCTCTTCCTTCCTATCCTCTTCGTGGTCTGCCCTGCCAAGCGGAATCATTTGATAACCATTGTCATTATATGGCAAGAAGTTATATATAACAATTTTCAAGGCATGCATGATTGGATTTGATGATGTTTTAGTTGATATTTTGCCGTATTTTGCGCTTGGAGCATTCGAATTATGAAGGATGGTGAGGTCGAAGATATTCGTAGAACACGAAGGAACCGTTGAACAATAATAAGTGGAAAACCATTCGGTGACGGGGGCTGAATTAATCCTACCCATACACTTTAGACACATAAAATGTTCTTGAAAACATAAACAATCATAGGTCTTTCTGGAAAACAATTTCTATTTACTTCTAACCCGTTCTGGTCTTTGATGGGGTGACTGCTCCAATGGATTCCTGATACGTTTAAAATACTTAAGAGTAGTGGATATGTATCATTAAAAATATCCTTAGTAAGACAGAATAAGTATTTAGAGCACTGCGCATATATTATGCCAGAGCCTAAAAGAAAATAAAGAAAAATGCTCCATATTAAAAATCGTTGTTATCAACCCCTATATTTAAAGATCCGTCTTTCTCCTGAACTGCTCAAACTGTTTCGACAAAACTTTAGGGGTTTGTGGTATTCTCAGTATTGAGAAAAAAGAAAGTTTCGGAAAAAAATCTTAATTTAAAGTACCTCCATATGCCGTCAAAGTTATCATTAATAATATAATATATTATAAATAAAACTAAAACATTCCGGAACCAGATATCAATCCTTCCATTATAAACTCCCTAACCACCAGAGCTCTCTAGCTTTTAATCTTGCTTCTTCTCCTATTCCTGACAATCCTCCGAGGCGCATGAAAATAAGATGGCCTCGAGACCTTCTGGTGTAGAAACCTTATTAGAGTGCTACCAAAGGGCTGTTTCTCTAAATGTCTGTATCACTCTATTTTGATCTTACATCAATTTTACGAGATGTATTTTTATGAAAAAAAAAGTTATAAGTAGTAATAAATTAAAAAAATAATATACTTATGTATCATAGAAATTATTTTACTACGTTAACCCTAATAAATCAATATTTGTTTTGTTTTCAGATATATTTTTTTTTTGTACCTAGATATATGAATTGATTTTTTTTTTCATATGTATTTAGATGATGTGTTGAAAAAAAAGTTTCTTTGAATATTATCTAATACTCTGTATTTAATCGTGCGACGTTTCGGTGTGTTTTTTCCATCTTCAGGTTACATTATTCTTATTCTTACATTTAATCTTTTCATCTCACCCTCTTTAAAAAAAACTTAATCTATTGCATAATGTAGTTGGTAGATTCTGTTTTTGGTTTTTTTTTATTCCTGAAAACTTGTCATTTTTTTTTTTACAATTTTATGTGTTTTTTTTTAATTTGTATTATTATGTTCCAATTGTTTTTGTCCCTTTTTTATTCAATTTGCTTGGGGAAGTATTGTAATTGGATCATATTTTTAATGTGCTATTCTCAATGAATCTTGGCTTCTGGCCTCTAGATAAAAAAGAAAAAAAACGCGTATTCTACGATTGGTCTGTGAGTCTAAACATGATAACAATACTTAATTAATAATATCATGCACGCAATTTTTAGCAGTTGGTCAATTTCCTGAAATATTCCTTATCTAGTCTAAACTTAATTTGAATCGAAAAATAAATAGGTATGGCGTTATAACATTGTTGAATGAAAGACACATAACAAAAAGAACATAGATTTTAGTAATAATAATGAGACACTTGACACGAGACCCCTGCATGTCAAGTATAAGAGATAAGACCAATCATGGCATAGATATGACGTCATTGGGACCGTGCTGTTGCTAAGGCCTGTTGCTGTACATATTCATAGGGTCATTAGCACCCGAGGGAGGGGGAAGCTAATTGTCGGGGTCACGTGACCCCTCTACCCTTTCGCTATGACATCTGTTCAGATTTGAAGGGGCTTAGGCCATTTACATACTGTCAACTTGTCATTATTATTACTATTATTTAAAAATCTATAAACAGTCATTTTAATCTGAATTAAAGAAGAGTTCTAAACATCTAAATAACTTTCTTATAACTTCTTAATAGTCTCGTTTAGGAAGTTTATTTTAAAACAGGTGCCAGTTTAATAATACGCTTATCCAGGAGATCATAGGTTAAGATGCGGTCGGAAATAAAGCATATAGTGAAAAATTGTATTGTTGTTTCGGTTTCTTTTTTACATCTTAGTATCAGAAATGAGAAATTGTAAAAAAAAAAAAAAAAAAATAGGAAAACAGTGAAAATACATAAAATTGTTCTAAAATCGAAGAAAATAAAACGGATGTTCTAATAGTAACAACACATTTTAAATAGGTGAAAATGAGTATTTATTTCATTTTAAAATAAATTTAAGCTTTTCTTTGTCTTGTACATAATTTTTCATTATTATTATTATTATGTGTTTATTATGTATTTCATGTTTATTATGTATTATGTATTTCACTCTAATTTTGACGCCTGTACATTATTCTAAAGGGATCAACCCCAGATAATAAAGATTCTTATTATTATTTTTATGAAAATAAAGTTGTAAATAGTAATAAATTGATAAATAAAAGAAATAATTACTTAAAATAATATACTTACGTAGCATTTAAATTATTTTACTTTGTTAACTCAAATAAATCAATATTTGTTTTGTTTTCTTATTTTATTTATTTTTTTTGTATCTAGATATATGAATTGATTTTTATTATATGTATCAAGATTATTATTATGTACCATTATCCCATAATTCACATCAAATTTACTTGGTTTTTTTTTATAGTTAATAAATGCAGTTGTATATTTCAATAAATAAATATGAAAACAATTTACAGTTTATTTAAATGGCAATTAAAAAAAAAAAATTACTTTTCATTCGATAACAATTATAGGAATGTATTATTTTATATATACAGTGTTGAATGTATATCAACATTAAATTAGTTCCTTTTTTTACTGAATTCGAATAAAAGATATGATTAAAAACGAAATTAGCAGCCGCTGCTGCTATCCACTATAAAGAAGGATAGAAGAGCCAATAAGATGATATTGGCAGCACCCTCAACCCTTCTCAAGGGCCTGGCTCATATCCTTAGAAAGACAAGCCCATTGACGTCTGCCGGAATAATATCCTCCAGGACCTGAGGACATGGATGGAGAGTAATTGCGAGGACTCGAGGAGCAGTTCTTGAATAATAGGCTTCGTCGGGGGCGGTCATTTCCATCCCTTAATTCAGGATGTAGCACGTAGTCGTTAGCCAGGTCTAAGTCCACAATGGCGATAAGTTTAAACGATAATTCTACACCTCACCTAATGCTCTCCTTCTGTAGTAATATTCAAGCCGCAAAGGCCAAGATTCGTGCCTCAAGATTTCTGGAAAGGAATTGATGTTCTCTCTCAGGTTTCTTGATCATTTAGGAAAGTTTTGGTTCTACTTTCAACTTATTTCTATGGCTTATCGAAGATTTAATATATAAAACGATGAACTTTACCTAAATTTTTATTTGAAGTTATGAGCAGTCTGAAAATGTAAATGCAATGCAATTAGTCTTTTATGATAATCTGTGAGGAAACGGAGAAAAAACAATACATACGCGTTACGAACGGAAAATTGATTGTTCTTAAAGTAATTAATAGTAAATTAAATTTTTTGTGCTACAAAAAAAAAATTAACTCGTGAGTATTACAGTCAGCAGTATATTTACATACTTTTGATCATTTTGGAATTAAATCAAATAAATGTATCAACTTTATTTTATTTTATTATTATTTTTTTTTTTTTATCAACGGAAGAGACAGTTGAATCATGTTGAAGAGATTGAAGAGACTTTTACCTTCTCTTTTCACAGATCATAAGCTTAAATCACATCAACCTTGCCTTATTACAACTGTATTGACATTTTAAAGTAAATCATTAGGTGATTATTAATTGTAACCTATCGATGATATAGAACAGAATAGAGCCGAATGAAAGAAAGCGGACTACCTCCCCCGCTAAACCCTGATTTGGTGACGGTCTTACATCACCTTTGAAACATTTATTTAATACTATAACAGGGTACTTAAGTTATTTGTTAAATAAAGTAACATTGATAGAGTGCATAAAATTGATTAAAAAAATAAAATGGTGTTTTATTTATTTATTTTTTTTTTAAATTGATGGCCTCGTGATCTTATATTCTAAACTGTTTTTAGAGTTCTACTACTGGGTAGTTTTTCTACATCCTGTATCATATCATTATGTCATTATGATCAAATTTACTTGTATTTTTTTATACAGTTGTAAATATCAATAAATAAAAAAAAATTTTTTAAAGCTTATATCCTCCTTTGATGAGCTGTGCCTCAGAGTGGGATTGTCAATATTTTTTTTTCTGGACCGCCGCAAAATATATATTGTATGTAAGAATCGAACCCACAACCTTCTAAACAAAGCACTCTAGGACCCTTGCCCCAACGTACTCAGTTATGACGTTCTCATTTATCAATTTTCACTTTTCTTCTTCTTGTTAATAGGAACCGGAAATTTACAGCTACATAGAACATTTTTAAAAAAGTGAACAAAAACGGAATTCTCTCATATATATCAGATAATTCCTTAAAATTTCTACATTACTTTTTACAGTAATTAGGATTTTTATTTTTTATACCTTTAATGTTATGTATATTATTTTATAAATTTTAATCTTATATTTTTATTATAACATTTAAAATTATCTTTAATTCTATGTTAAATTTTAATTAATTTTTCTCTAATTTTATCAGCATTGAGATTCTATATATTTGTTTGTTGTAATTGATTTTTTAATAACTAAATAAAATAAAAACAGATTCATTTCTTTGAATTACAAATGTCTACTGCTGATATATGGAAATGAATAGTCCTATATAGTCATATTAAATTGCCATCTAAAGAAATTAAGTAAAATTATAATCATTTGGTTTTTCATATCATTTATTTTCGAATTTTATGATACGGAAACAATTCATGGACCTCACGAAATTTAATACAAATTTCAAATCTTTTTGTGAAATTAATGGTAAAATATTTTAGAAAAAACGGAAAGCTATTTCTACAAGCTAATAGTTCAGGCCTATCATTTAATTTAAAATCTATTTTTTTTGGGCAAATCAATCCTAATTTCGCTTTACTTGTTACTCATAGTTTTCTTAACTCACCCTTTATTTCAATTCTTCTTCGTAAGACCTTTTTACCGGGCAGAGAAACTTCATAGTCCCACATTAAGGGCGAATGGGCCCATAAAAAAAATGGGGGGAATAAATAAGAACATAAAGGGGACATAGAAGAGTTAATGATATGTGAACTGGGACGGAACCAACTGTTGAAAGCGACTGGAATTAGATATGGATCTAAAGCGAAGGAAACGGGCGTTTAGCTGCCATGGTACAATTTGTCCTCGGGCCCATGTCGTCGCTCTCTGTTAATGTCATGTATCATGTTAATTCCTCCTAACTAATGTCATGCCACTTCATTAGCATTTCAACTTAACTGCCGGATCAACAATGTCTAAAGGGGATCGTTGGTTTTTACAAAAACCAGCTTTTTAGTCTTTTCGAGAAGTTATGCTACTATAAATGTATATCTTATATATTTTTCAGGTTGGAGACTAAAGGTGATTTACAAAATACAAAAAATATTAAATTTTATTATGACATTTGTGCCTTAATTTGGAAAAAATTAATAGGGAGTTATATAAAATAATAGGGATTACGAATTTAATTGTCATCAAAACAGTATTAATTCGTGAATATACAATTGTATACATGGAATGTATGAATTTAGATGTTTTTTTATCTACACCTTCTTATAAATCCTCGTACTGTAAAGAGCAATATAACCACTTGGCGTGTGGGACTTTGACGCCTTCTGATCTCTGGCTGCCTGGCTGAGGTCTGGGGGTTCCAGATTGGCTCTCTCGGGTTCAGTTCAGTTCCAACTATACTATATCTTATACTACTAAAGCCGGGAAGAAAAAAAAAGGCAGTTATCTCAACCCAATTTTTGATTACGTTAATGAAAACTAGGTATAATTTCTAGTCAAAATTGATGAGTCTGTCAAGTATAGATAGGGGGAATAAAAAATGGCGGCTGTTTCAAAACCTTAAAAAAACATTAATGTTTCATTCGGAGTTCTATATCTTAAAAATTAACAACAACACTAGAAAATCTAAGAGAACATTATTTAAAGAAGAGTAAATTTTCTGAAATATTAACCCTAAAAGAGCTATTTACGTCCAATAGTTCTGGAGATATAGCTTTTCAAAAAGCAAAATTTCTTAAAAATCTACTGAAAGATTATTAGTTAATTAATTTATTTTGAGAAATCTTTATCTCAGGAACTGTGACATACAGATGTCTATTAGCTCTCAAATTAAAATTAGTTTAATGAACTATAAAGAACTTTATGACCTTTACCTTCGTAGGAATTGTAGTTTTCATGATATTTGCTGAAATAAATTGATTTACTGTTCTTCGGACAATAAGTTTGATTTATGAAAAACTTCATTTCAGAAACCATTGGACATACAGATGTCTGCCAGCGCTCAAATTAAAGCTAGTTAAATTTACTACAATGTTTATCTTTGTAGGATTAGTAGTTTTTATGATGTTTGACAAAATAAACTCACAAAATGTTAATTTCTAGTTGTTCGTATAAAATGTTGGATTTCTGAAAAAAAATATATCTCTAGATCCATAAGATGCACATATGTCTGCCAGCACTCAAAATAAAGGAAATTTAACTTACTATAATGTAGTTTATGACACTTATCTTCGTAGGGGTAGTAGTTTTTAAGATGTTCACATTTCAGTATAAATTTGCCAAATGGAAATTTGCCCGAACAACTATAAATCAATATATTTTAGCATATTTCATGTAAACTACTACCCCTACGAAGATAAACATCATAAACTACTTTATAGCTCATTAAACTAGCTTTAACTTGAGTGCTAATAGACTTCTGGACGTCAAATGGTTTTTGAGATATAAATTTTTCAAAATAAATTCACTAAATACTGATCAGTACGTCCCATACAACATTTTTCTGAAACGTTGCTTTTTAAAAGCTCGAAAAATATTTAACGTAAATAACTCTATTAGGGCTCATATTTTAGAAAATTGACTATTCTTTAAATGACGTTCTCTTAGGTTTTCTTGTGTTGTTCCTACTTTTTATAGAGCTCCGAATGAAACATTAATTTTTTTTATCGCTTTGAAAAAGCCGCCATTTTTTATTTGCCTTACCTATACTTAGCAGACTCATAAATTTTGATTAATAATTATACATATTTTTCTTTAAAGTTATTAAAAATTGGGGTGAGATAACTGCCTTTTTTCTCCTCTTGGGCTCTTGTACTCTTACTATACCCAACAATCTACGAGCATTGATGACCAAGCTGTTGACCACCCTTTCAAAACAACCAACCAGTGCTAATTTGTAAAAGTTAGAGATGAGATTTTCTTAAATACATTAATATTCCTTGTTTTATCACAGCTTCAGATTCATAATCAAAACACTTACAGCGCTATAAGCTAATACTTATTACAGCTTTTGATATTACCAAGTAAACCACAATGGTTCCTATTCATCCCTCTATTCTCAGTCCGCTGGTGTTCCTCAAGGTAGTATCCTTGGTTCCATCCTGTACATCGTCTATACAGCTGACATTCCAACCAATCCTAACACTATCCTCACCACGTATGCCGATGACACATGCGTGCTCGCAGTCAATAATAGCCCATTAATTGTATCCCAAACTCTCCCATCCCATACCACAGCCCTTGAAGAACGGTGTCGTAATTGGAGGATTAAGATAAATTCTAACAAATCCCATCAAATCACCTTTACCCTTCGTTGTAAGCCTACTGACTGCCCTACAGTTTCATTTAATGATGTTACTCTTACCCCTGTCGAACAGATCCGTTACCTTGGACTACTTTTGGACAAACGATTAACCTGGAATCCTCTCACCAGACTGAAAAGACAGGAAACTGCTCGTCGATTTGGACTATTACAGCTCTTACTAGACAAACTGTCTAAACTTCCAACACATTAGAAAAGACTGATCTACATGACTGTAATAAGGCCAATCTGGACATATGGAGTTGAGCTTTGGGGCTCTACTAAACCTTCGAATTCCTCTCGTATTCAATCCTTACAATCCAAAATCCTTCGTAAAATCCTCAATGCTCCTTACTTTGTCACAAATAAAATCATACATAAAGACCTTAATGTTCCCTATGTAACGATCTATCCCGTACCAGATATCACTCCTTCCATTATAAACTCTCTAACCTCTCAAACCCCCTAGTTTCTAATCTTGCATCCTCTTCCATTCCTGACAATCATCCGAGGCGCCTGAAAAGAAGATGGCCACGAGATCAGCTAATGTAAAATGTCATCACTAATGGGTAGTTTCTCTACACGCCTGTAACACTCCAATTTAACTTAGATCAGATTTACTAAATGTATTATAATGTACAGTTGTAAATATCAATAAATAAATATTTAAAAAAAAAACCGTGCTGAAATATGTGATCATAAATTGGGGTGAAATTACTGAGTTTTCCCCCCTCTTGGGCTCTTGTGCTATTTAGTCTTATTACAATGCCTACCTAAACGATGCGTCAAGCGATGTAATGTTAGACAGTAATTTATAGATATATATTAACATTCCCAATGGCGAGTACACTAAGGACACTGATGTTAGATCTGAGCATTGACCAATTGATATTCCTGGCATGACACTCCTAATAGCGGAAGCCAGCTTTCGAGTGGTTAATTGCAGCTTCCTCTGGAGATAGTATCTTGGAGGTGTGGTTGTCAGCTGTCACTGCAGCCTTATCAGTAACTATCTAGCCGTACTAAACTAGCATAATAAATAGTAACTAGGAGAAACGATAGGCGCGGGCTATAAATTTTCGTTATCGCGTTAGTAAAAAGCAATTTTTTCGCGCACAAATTGCTCTTAATATAATGATAATAATTTATAATTAAAAAACATTATAATTCTATAATTCATCTTAACTACAGCATCTCTCTTGGAATACGTGTATATTGAGAAATAAATAAATTACTGATGACTGTTCTATTGATCAGTTTTAAAATGCTCATTTACAGCACAGTATACTTTTTCAACAATGCAGGAAGTTGTTCTATTGAAAGTTGCAACAAAAGATTATTGAAATAAAAAAAAAAATCAGGGAAAGGGATAGAAAAATGAAGAATGGTGAAATAAGAGCGAGGGATGTTTAATTTAATTTCCTTTTCCTTCACATTGTCAATTTATTAGGTAAAAATTGAAAGGTAACATAAAACTTAATTTATAAGTGACTAGTTTACCCCTGCGAGAATGTAATCCTCTATTATCTCCATTTGTAATTCACGATGCAATTGACTGTTTCTTACAAACCAAGGTGCACCCACTGCAATTCTTATGGCTTAATTTTGAAAAGACTGTAACTTTTTCATTTGCGTAAAGCATGCCGCTCCCCAGACTCCACAGTGGCCTGAGAATTGTTCTAAAAATAAAAATAGCTCTTTTCGGTTTTAATTTGGATTTTCTATTCAGCGATAGGATATAGCATTGTTAACTTTGCATAGGTTTAAGTTAGTTTGTTGTTGAAAAGGTGGTTTCAGGAAAAATTTATATGATATAGAGATAGAAGATATGACCCTTATAATTGTCTAAAAGTCATATTCAAATGGCGGAAAATGTCAGTCTATATTTTATGTTCAATAAGTGAATAATCTCATTCATTTTAAATGAATAGATAAACCTGCCGACTGCCCTACAGAATACTTTAATAATGTGGCTCTTACCCCTGTAGAACAGATTCACTACATCTTGACCAACAACTAACCTGGAATCCTCACACAAGACTGAAAAGACAGGAAACTGCACGCAGATTCCGACTATTAGAGCACTTACTAGACAAACGGTCTAAACTTCCAACTCATTACAAAAGACTGATCTACATGACAATAATAAGGCCCATCTGGACATACGGAGTTGAGCTTTGGGGCTCCACTAAACCTTCGAATTCCTCTCGTATCCAATCTTTACAATCCAAAATCCTTCGTAAAATCCTCAATGCTCCTTATTTTGTTACTAATAAAACCATCCTAAAAAAGACCTAAATGTTCCTCATGTAACCGATCTAGCCCGAACCAGATATCACTGCTTCCATAATAAACTCCCTAACCACCCAAACCCACTAGTTTCTAACCTTGCTTCCTCTTCCATTCCTGGCAATCCCCCGAGGCGCCTGAAAAGAAGATGGCCTCGTGACCTTATATTGTGAACTGTTTTTAGAGTTCTACTACTGGGTAGTTTCTCTACATACTGTATCATATTATATCATTATGATCAAATTTACTTGTTGTATTTTTTACACAGTTGTAAATATCAATAAATAAATAAAAAAATAAATGCATAGATAATCAGGACTAATATCTCTTTTTTTTAATACCTGATTCATAAGTCAAACCTCTCCGTTAACATTTGTTTAGTGATGTTAACAGGCCTTTTGACAAGGATATCTCACATCCTGAGATATTACAGGAAGAGCTGGATGTGGGCAGGCAGGAGGACGAATTAGTGGGGCAAATAGCGACAGGCTGGCTTCGGGGGGCCTTGACAACTGCCGCCATATGCCGAAGATTGGTGACATCGGCTCCTATATCTTGAGGCAGCTGGTTTTGCGTGTAGCTCGTGCCTCCGGCGGTAATTCGGCCAATTATTGTATTAATGAGCTGGCCACAAAGGAGTTGAGGGGATGTCCAACAAGAGCTTGCGGTTTGGTGTAGATGATTGGCCAAGAACACGGAATGATCCGGCTATTGATTGATCTGAAACCAAAACTTCCTTAATGACCCACATAATATAATTAAAAGAAACACATATCACGAAAGGGAGAGTCTTTAGTGTCTGGACTTGAAGGCGTATATAATGACTTCACAAGGCCGAATCCTGGCATTTCAGTTACCTAACCGAAGTTTCCTGTTCTGAATTAATTGGGGGGAGTCACACAGGTTTCCTTACTTTCAATATATTGGTATTATAGAACACGTCATTAACATTTAAAAGACCTCAGACTAATATTATATGAAAATGATTTGTGTTTGAATGAATAGTTGGTTACACTATAAGTTCTAAGATTTCGTGGTCAGCTTCTTTTCTAACATCTCTAAGAATAGTAGATTACCAAGGTTGAAAAGTGGTTTATTCCATTTTATCATAACTAGCTTTTAAGTATTAAATATAGGTATAGGATCTGTAGATAAAATGGATTGGTAATTGCGGGGGAATTTTATATTAGACATCAATTTGTTAAGATATTCAACTTGCATCAAGTTTTCTCAACTTTCAGTATTATCCTTTGAAATTTTGGTGTTTTTTTTTAATATCCTTATTGAAATTTACAACTATATATTATATAATACATAGTGTAAATTTAATCTTAGTTAAAATGGAGTGATACGGGCGTGTAGAGCAACTACCCATTGGTAGCACTCTAATGGCATTTTACTTTAGCTGGTTTCGTGGTCATATTCTTTTCAGGTGCCTCGGAAGATTTTCAGGAATGGAAGAGGAAGGTTAAAAACTAGGGGGTTTGAATGGTTAGGGAGTTTGTAATGGAAGGAGTGATATCTGGTTCGGGCTAGATCGTTACATAGGGAACATTAAGGTCTTTATGCATGATTTTATTTGAGACAAACTAAGGAGCATTGAGGATTTTACGAAGGATTTTGGATTGTAAGGATTGGATACGAGAGGAATTCGAAGGTTTAGTTGAACCCCAAAGCTCAACTCCATATGTCCATATTGGCCTTATTACAATCATGTAGATCAGTCTTTTGTAATGTTTTGACCGTTTGTCTAGTAAGTACTGCAATAGTCGAAATCGACGTGCAGTTTCCTGTCTTTTTAGACTTGTGTGAGGATTCCAGATTAATCGTTTGTCCAAATGTAGTCCAAGGTAGCGGAACTGTTCGACAGGGGTAAGAGTAACATTATTAAATGAAACTGTAGGGCAGTCGGTAGGTTTACGACGAAGGGTAAAGGTTATTTGATGGGCTTTGTTGGAATTTGTCTTAATCTTCCAATTACGACACCATTCTTCGAGAACTGTGGGATGGGATGGGAGAGTTTGGGATACAATTAATGGATTATTATTGACTGCGAGCACGCATGTGTCATCGGCATACGTGGTGAGGATAGTGTTAGGAGTTGTTGGGATGTTAGCTGTATAGACGGTGTAGAGGATGGGACCGAGAATACTACCTTGAGGGACACCAGCGCTGTTCAGATTGAAAATAGAGTGATGAATAGGGACCATTGTGGTTTACTTGGAATAGTCTATTAGTAAGAAAGGAACGGATGATGAGAAAATATGTAGGAGGTAAAAATTTTTTGTTGAGTTTGAAAGCAGTCTCGGGTGACAGACTCGATCAAAAGCCTGTTGTACATCGAAAAAGACTCCCACGCAGTACATTCCGCGCTCCAAAGAAGACGAGGCTACGTCCACCACACGATGACATTGCTGGATAGTAGAGTGGGATGTTCGGAATCCAAACTGGTTTTATGGGATTATATAATTTGAATCCAGAAAATACGCCAGGTATAGGCGTTTCAAAATGAGTTTTCCAAGGATTTTTCCCATCATCGGTAATAGAGAGATTGGGCGAAAGGATGATGGGTATTCTGGAGGCTTTTGGGGTTTGGGGATCATTTTAGCTATAGATAATTTCCAGGGATCAGTAGAATATGTGGAACGGAGTACGGCGTTATATATGTAGGTGAGGAATAGGATGACTTTCCGAGGAAGAGGTTTTAGAATGTGGGATGTTATTAGGTCGTATCCAGGAGCTTTGCGGGTAGGTAATCTTTAATGATGCTAGATATGCTCCAGAAGGATTTAATCGAACTATCTACGTACAGAAAGCAAAATATTACTCTAGTTGTTTAAAAAGAAAAAAAATACATTTTTCATAAATGTGAAGTAATAGAAAACTGATTAGGGATAACCAGGAACATAATTTTTTATCAAAAGCGGATCATTAGCACAGCCAAATTTGCTTAATTACGAATTTTGCTAAATTATACACAAGGTAAGCTTAGGTACTTATTATTTTTATAGTAATTTACAGTATTTTTATCGTCGAAATATGTTCCTTTATGAATGTATTTATTGTAGAAAGATGTGGTAGTGGTAAAAAAATGTACGCAAAATAGAAAAAAAAATTTAAATACTTTCTTCTTTTCAATTTTATGATAAATAGTTTTTTTCTGCTATTTTATACCTTTTTTTGATCACCACCCAGAACATCCTACAATTAAATACCTGTGACGCGGTTGGTATACGCGCTGGGATCTTTTGGAACCCTGCCTTGCCTTCCACATGGGAGTGGCCTTGGAGTTCCCCTGTATAACTTAATATTGTATCTAGTTGGGAATGTGTATTTATTTATTTTTACTTAAATTTAATTTTCTTTGTCATGTAGAATTATTTTTTGTTTTTTGATCAGTTTTATTTTAATATATTATATATATATTTATATTTTTATTTATACGAGTCATGATACTATTTTCTTATTGAAAAATGAACATGATTAAATGAAAAATAAATTTTTTTCTTTAAATTTAGTGAGTACTATTATTAACAAATACATTTTTTTTTTCGCTTTTCTCTTTTTCTATATCTGTACATATTGTACGAATAAATATTTGAACATTATTACTTAATGCCCTTAATTTGTAGCAGATTGTATTAGTTTTCTTTAATACAATAAAAAAATATTAATTACATTCGGTTAACTAAAATAATAAGGTTAATATAAAAATATGTTTTAGCTATTTTTAAAATGATTTTTTGTAGAATGTTGGGCAGCATAAGATATTACTTCGAACAAAAAATGTTCACGATTTCCAATAGCGCTGACCCAACAAGTATAAAGGCTTCGAGAGTAAGAGGACAGAAGATGTAAGTGTGCTACCGCGACGTGTGTGAGGGATGAGTTGGACCACTCTTTGAGAAGAGGGAAATGAAATCCCCGAAAGTGGTTGAGAGGCGAACGAAAACCTTTTGACCTTCCGCCTCGAGCCGCAAAGTGGATCGTCAACCGCGGTAATCAGGGGGAGCACACATCAGAGTCAAATATAAGTTTACCGCGGCCCCTCTGGATAAATCCCCGCAAATATTTACCTAAGGAGATGATCCTCTTTGCCGGGGTGGGGAGTCCTGAGGCGCTCATTGGGCCCCGTCGCCACGCCCACAATCGATATACATATCAACTCGATCCCTGGTGAATTAAAGTAATTTCAAATTCGATTTCACCTGCTACCCCCCTGTTCTCCCCAGAGGAGAGACGCGCCCCCCAGTTTGGCAACCTACCCAACGTGTGTAAGATCTTTATTGGTTCCCCGGTCCCGGGGGGCTTCGCTATGATTAGGCCAGCGCCGGTCCATCTCTTCTTGCCCGGTTAAGGCCCTGACGTTCCCATAATAAAGAAATTGAAGAATAGGAGGTTCCTTCTGTTATGTCGAAGATTAATTTATTGGCAGGGGGATGTTTACTTTTGAAGGATAGGCTTTTTGGAATAAGAGTCCATGATATATGTTTTAGTGAACGTTTGAAAAATACAAAATTATTATTTATGTGCCATTTAAATTATATCCAATCTACTCTCACTTTTGCCTGTGAAGAATGTATTTTATTTTATCAAATTTCGTTAAAACAATCTTCTATATTATTAATATTACATTTTTTTCATTTATTTTAATAGTAAATCAAAATCATCGGCCATTATTTCCAAGCGATCTCGTTGCCACTGCCGTTTCAGCTTTCGTTATATTTTTACGTAGATACTCCTTCCTCTATTCAAGGCTCTTATCACTCCTATAAATATTGGTCCGTCATTTTAAATTAATTAATCCAAAAATTAAATGTTTCCCTCCAGTTCTATGATTGAGAACATTCTAAGTTTGTTTCAAATCATATTAATTTCCATAGCGAAGACACTATAACCCTAAGCGTTTACAAGGCGCTTCAGTCCTGTGCCTCTGTTTTCTAGTAATTTATTTTCAGTAGAATCCTTAGCCGGAAAATCAACCGAAGTTAGTAGGCATTCCTCCATCTCTGACTTGGTAGAGACTTTCATTCAGGAAACATTTAGGGATACGATTCATTATTCATGTAAATTAGATTAAATCAATTTAAAAAATGTCGTGTGGTCATAATGAAAGAACCATTGTTTTACTATCATAGCACACATTCGTTGGTTGATAGGGGTGATATCAATTACCTCATTTTTTTTTTTCAAAATGAAACCAATCCAACAGTTGTTGCTCAAAATGGCAATTATACAATCTAAGATTTTTCTAGCAATCCATCTTATTTTTAGGATATGCCATACTGTTGTAGGAGGCTAGGAATTTCCCCCTGTCGAAGAGTTAAAATATTTTTTACTCCAAATTTTTTTTTTTTTTTTTTTATCCTTTTAGTAAACCCTGAGTCTTTCCTTTGAGTAATTGTAGACTATTTTTTTTGAGGTTTGATGAAAGGATCGAACCGGAATGTCCAATCAAGGCATCGCCCCAAGTGATGTAGAAGAGATGCCTCATCAGAACTTGACAAGTTCTATTGTTATGGCTCGTGCACTGCCTGGCCTATAATGTACTTGGCTAACATTTTCTTTTAATGCTTGCTTCCGTTTGTGGCATATGATACATTTGACGATGATTGTAGATATGCCGACTACACAACTCGTCCATTGCAATTTTTTTAACGTATTAGCATAGATTGGACTCGAGTGTTGGTCGATTTACCTTTAGACTATTCCATCAGTATATCAAAGCACTCAATCCTCACCAACATCTTCGCTAACATCATAACGGGGCCTGGTTAGTGTTATCCAAAACTCTCCATAGAGAGTCTCAAAATGTGTTGACCCTTCGCAGGATTTTATACTATTAAAGCATACAACGACTTGCCTTCAGGGCTTTCCACAATTCCAACACGGACTTTTCGTAAATTCAAAAAATATATATATATTAAAGGAATTGCATTTAAAATATTTATGCACTCTATATAAATAAACATGGGAAAAGGCACAGACTAAATTATGAAATTTTATTATACTTTTTTCATTCTACATCTTGCCTAGAATGTAGTTATTTTACTTTTATAATGTCAATATTTAAATTGTTTAATTTGATATATTTTAATAGTAGAAATTAATGCGAAACAAAAACAAAACATTTATCTATGTAACTGATTATATAATATAAAAAAAAATCAAATCAAGGACGAATAAATTAAACAAGAACCAATCATATTGTATAAAATATAAGAAATGTATTTATTTATACTGTACAACACGGTCCTGATTCAGAAAGATATTTATTATTAAAAAAAAATACTATATTTAATTCATAGATAGTAGAAAATTTAAACATTAAAACAATTTGTTTCTTTATAAAGTGAATTTTGTTCATATAATTTATTAATGGGTTTTATTTTAGTTCTATAATTAATTTGACAATTTGATAAAACATGATACTTTTTTTTCATATATTTCTTAATTTTTTTATATCTTCCATATATAGTGTTAATTTATATATTTGATATTGAATCATCAACATCTAATTGCTTCTATCGTGGTATTGAGGGTACTGTATAATTCCTGCCCCATGTCGATTTCAAAAATGTATAGTTAAAAATTTAATAATTTTTAAAATGAGTTATAAAAATAGAGAAGTAAATAAATTTTAAAAAATATAGATTAAGTAAATAAATATTATGTTGAAAAATAGTAAAGAGAATGGGAGGGATTATAGGTGGGGATGTAAAGAGAGAGCGAGATGTTGAGAGTAATTAAAATCGCCGGACTTGGCTCACTACTTGTTATCTAATAAAAGGGTTGAGTCTTTAATTGTAAATTATTTTAATCGTTGTAATGCATAAGATATTAACTATACTTTCAGCTTGATTTTTTTGTATTTATTTTAAATTAATTAAAATTATTGTTTACGTAGGTTTTTTAAAACTATCCCTGTTTTTCAACAATGTTCTGTCCGTTTAAATGTCGGAAGATAAATGTTTCCATAAAGTACTGCGTCTTTAAAAACCTCAAAAATTAAAAGTACTACCGAGAGGTCTGTTTTTTTAAGTTATAAGAATCTATAGAGTGAGATACTCCAAACCCAAACCTGTTCATGAAACCTGATGTAACCTTATTCCTGATAGAATTTCTGAATAGCTTTCCTGATTCGGGGAGCTTTGTGAGGTCTAATAGCGTTACTCAAAGGGTGTTAGGTCTCAAATTTCCATTTCCCTAGTTGACCGGTTCCTCTGAAAAGGTGTTTGATTGAACTTACTTAAACTACTTAGGTAAATACTCTTAGGGCGGTAGAGAGGAGCCTTTTATTCTGAAGGCTGGCAGATGTTTGAATGAGGAGATCACCTCTGGAGCGCCTTCTCGTTACACCACTCAAAGCAGATTACTCTTTTCTTGTACTTTTCTTTTTAGGCCCTCTTTTCCTTTTCTTTTTCCTTTAGGGCTGAAGCTTGAATGACGGCTGGCAATATAAATTTTAATGTTTTTAATTCCCTTTGAGGAGTAACGAAAACTTAAAAGGAAGTATAAGGCGCAAAAGGAACATTTACAATACTTTTCTAGTATTTATAGGCTTGAAATGTTTTCAAAGTGAATATTGAATAGTCTCTTCTCCCATGATTGTAAATTATTTCTTCTACTTTTTTTTTTATATAACTGTAACAGATATATAAATAATTAATACATTTTATTTAGATAATAAAATGTTCAATAAAAAATGGTCCAGGGTAAAATGCCTTAATTAATTAAAAATTTGTAGAAAACAACGACTTTATTTACTAAAAAAAAAATCTATACCGCTATAGCCCATGAAGGGTCAGGACTACAGTCGTTTGTAAAGAAGTGCTGTAACTAGACCAACGGTTGTGCAAGGAGGTGATTTGGTCCGAATCGTGCTCCACCGCCCGATTTTTATACTCACGGCTAGCGTAAAACCGAATATTATTTGCAACACCCGGATTCAAATCCGAGTCCTTGGAGTTAGTAGCGCAATGCCATACCATTGAGCTACCCACACCCACGATTTTAGTTTATTAAAATTTTATTTATATAAACAGAATATGGTTTTAATATTTCAAAAATCAAATTTGCAGTCTCTCAATCATCAATAAATTACTAAGTGATGTAGTGTTATCCTTTAGACTGTTGATGTGAGATGTACAGTCATTGGTCTGCATTTATGCGGTCTTGTCTCTTTCTATCCATTCCTGAGCATACCTGAATTAATTAAATATTTACTAGTCATTTATTTATAGGAAGAATATGGTTTTTTTTTAAACATTAATTTTTTGTTAATGTATATTCATTATATTTTATATTCCCAAATATATTACTTTATTTTATATCTTATAGTTACATTGTACTATTATTTTATTTTTAAAAAATTTAATGTAACTTTTTAAACAATTATTGTCACTTAAACTGTCATTTATTTTCAAGTGCCACATGCTTGTTGACTTGAGTACATTTTTTTTCAGTTAACCCTCACACTTTTGGCTAGTGGTTTAATTTAATTCATATAATTTACTCCTTAATTTGAAAACCATTTTTTATGATGTAAATGTCTTGAAGTTTCGAATGGTGCTGTATCAACTATAGTAAATTCCTTTATATAAGGCGAACTCTTGAAATATTCTATTTAAAAGTACAAATAATATTTTAAAACACATTTATTCCTAAATTTAAATACTTGATATGGGCCATCCGTAGCTCAGAGGTTAGCTCGTTCTGAAATCTGCAGGCGGCACCTGTTCGAATCCAGTCTTGGGGTGTTGACTTTTTTCATTAAGTGGCTGAAAAACTTGACCCCCAACCATGGTTAGAATGTTTTTTTCCCCTGTAGATAACCAGGCAAACATCACCTTTGCTGCTGATTGCCTTAAAAATTATATATATTTGATAGAAATATTTTTCTAATTATCTTATTATAAATAGCAAAATTCATTTAATTTAAAATGGCCTATTAATGAACATCTAGAAATGAATAAAAAACAATCTAATATTTATACATTATTTATTATATAATTAGATTAATTGTAATAATATGAGTAATTAAAATAGTACTTATTAATGATTATAAAATAAAATTATATAAAAACATGTATACAAAAAAAAATTAACGGAAGTTCTTTTAATTTTCTATTTAGTTATGAATTATTTATAAATAAACTTTATTAGATTTTATTTTATTTATTAGCTTTATTTTCCTAAACATAGTAGTATTGTTCTATGCGGTATCTCTAGGGAAGAACAATTCCAATTTTTCACGGAGAAATAACTTCTTTCTGAGGAATTATAATGTAGAAATATAATAGAAATTCCATGTATGTTATTATATGCCTTATAACTTCTCGTGAGTTGATGTGAGCATAAGACAATGTGGCGTGCGTGCTATAGATAACTTCCACATTACGATCTGTCTTGCATGCAACTCCTGATTCAGATGTCACTTCAGAGACTAACTGTGGCAGCTACTGTCTTCAACTGAGAGTGCTTTCGAGTGAGTAAACAAGCAATCAGCAGTTCAAAAGTCACAACTTCCTACCTTATTATCTCAATTTCTTCCTTAAATAATTAAAATTTAATTTTTTTTTATCGTTATAACTCCTGCAACAAACTATAAATTAAAATTAAGAGATGCGATTTTGTGAAGATAACACAATTTATCAGTTTTTAGTATTTTGTTAACAATAAAGTTTGTGTTTAGAGCGTTCTATCAACTATTATCCTTTCATACTGTTCTTTACGGATGAGAAACGTGGCCTCTTACACTAAGAATAGTGCCATATGATTTTTGAAAATAAAGTATTACGTAAAATAGTTGGATCTCACGACAAGAGATTTTAAAGGCTACAAAACGCCAATTGAGGTAACTTTTTTTATTTTTTTTTTAAGACTCCTTTCCTAATTATTTCTGACATACTAGGGGGGTGGATGATCCAGAGGTAACCAACTTATTCTAATCACTGTGTCAAGTGTGTGTGAGGGTCAAGTTTTTATTTATCGGGACCACCACAGAAATGAAAAAAATCCCCCCAGGCCGGATTCGAACCAGGAGCCGCTGCAGTCCTGAAGTTGTCGCTTAACTCCCTGAGCTACAAACGACCCTGAATTGGGAGAACTATACCCGGTAAATATAATTCACATTATGGCATTGCGGCGAATAAGATGGGCGTCTAAAATTGAAGGACTTAGTTACGAACGGATTACTAAGCTGTTAATTAACACTGAACCGATAGGTAAACGTCCGAAGGATAGACCAAAAAGTAGTTTGGAGGATTTCATTAAGATTGGTCTGGTTGTTTTGGTTTAGGACGGACGTCATTAGATAGATACATGTTGCCAGCGATTGGTAGTATCAGCATCGAACCTTCATGTTATCTAAGCATTTTTTTTTTTTTTTTATAAATTACAAATATTATATAAAATGAAAATCTCAATTAGCAGTCGTTAATTTCTGCTCGTAAACAAAAGTTGTTCAAAAATAAATTCTTTAATTTAGATATTGTATATGTTTTTACGGTGGGTTCCTATTCTGTTGAACACGATTTTATCAATGCAACTTGTGTTTTGAATTTTTTTTGGTCTATGTGTAAAGTTTCTGAAATGTTTTTGTAAATAACTTGAATATTTTCATCAGTACTGGAGTTAGATCTTCCTCGGGCACACCCAGTGTCTATTAAGTGTTCACCTTTCATTTGGGGAGAAATAGGTTGAGTGTGATCCTGACCGAATTACCTCCTTATCAAACCATTGGTCAAGAAACACTACTTCCGTACTGAGCACTGAATCCAACACCCTTCACGATGTAGTGGTGCTGGTAGATATATACACAATGACTTATTATGGGCATTAATAACCTCTTTTAGGTCTATTACTTTTTTAATACATATATAATATTACAATTTCATTAATCCAAGAGTTGACTGGTCCTAAATGAATAGATTTATATGATCAATTTACATGACTGTCATTGGAGTGTGAGGAACAATGCATAAAAAACTTTCATCTCACTAGTTCCTAGTTGAAGAACAATCTGTCGGAAAGTTCCTTGTACAGTACAACTTACTTGTTCTAAAGTTTTCACTTTCACTTACTTAAATAGAGAAACAGATCCTTCAATGTTCTAGCATAGTCATCACATGTTTTTATTTTGCTACAACCTATCTTAAAAGAAAAAGAAAAATAGAATAAATATTCCAGAAATTTTTTTTTGTATTTATATTATTAATGGTTTTTTGCGATATTTTTTTATTAATTATTGCATAATTTATTTTATTACACTGTTTTCGTGATAATAACCTTTGTTATCTCTAATATTTATTAAATTACAAACTACCTATATCTTAAGAGGAAAGATGTCCCACAAAGTTGTAGAAAAAAATATATTTTAAACTATATTATTAAAAAATGTATCAATTTTTTATAAATAAAAAAATATAATACTGTCTAAACAAGTTAACGAACGAATATTAAGAATAGAATTTTTTGAATTCGTTGGTTTTATTAATATGTGGAGATAATCTTGATAAAATTAAGTCTTCATAAATTATTTTAATAAAATAAAGCTGTATACACACTCCTAATAGCAAAGTGGTGAAAAGAATATCATCCATGCAATATGAAATTATATTATTTATACCTACTGTCAAAATAAATTCCTGCTTTTAATTGAGTGTATATACAAAAAAATGAATCCGTTAAGTGTTTCTCTAATTTTAAATATGTACATAATTGGGATTCGTATCTTTCACATACATGAAATTATTAAGAACACATACATACCTATTTGATAAAAATTGTGTAAAATTCTTGAAAGTGTGGTGAATTACATTATATAATTTTTTTTTTTGGATGCGATTATGGTTCTTATGATAACTCCTCCTTACTTTTAATTGGTTTCCCATAGATGTTTAAACTATATTAAACCATTCAGTTCATTAATGTAATTTGTAACGTTAATTCTTGAGGATTTCCTTTTTTTCTATTTTATTTTTTTCAACAGAGTATATTTTGTTTGCTATCTAGAAAGAAAAGTGAAAATGTCGCGGCGTTTCCTAATAGATAATTTCGATAGGTAAATTTTTGTTTGTTTTATTGTATACTTAAATTGCTTAAAAAATTAATTTTATGTATTTTATATTTTAAGACAGTTAATTTATGTAATGGTTAACAAATGTTGTGCCAGCAAATGAATTATACAATTGACTAGAATGTTTTTTTTATTAGGTTATTTATTTTATTAATTTTGATTATGTTAATTAATTTTTTAAAGGTGGAATTAAAAATTAATAGGTAAGTTTGGTTAAATGTAATAATAAATTTATGTGTAATTCTTAGTTGAAGCAAGGTTTAGATATCCTATTATTTGGAATATAAATTTAAATAGTGGCACATCTGACAAAAAATAAAAATGTATATCTTATTTCGTTTTTGAAATATTGCATAGATTGTACCCCAAAATGGACTTTGTAAAACTCTAATAGCCTTAGAAAAGTATGTATGACGCAGTAACCGCAGTCTAAGCTACTATTTTTGGAGAACGTTCATTTCTTAAGAGAATAAAAATTTTTTTGTTAGATGTGCCAATGTTCAATCGTGGCAAAGATAGATGTCAATTTTACGCAGTATGGATTTGGTACAGAAAATGAAAACCACTCTGATCTTGTAAGATGGGCCTTAGATTATTATTTACATTGTCGTTTCAGTAAAGTAATTCTTACAGATTTATTTAAATGAATCTTTTGTACCTATAAAATGTTTTATATGTTTTATCTCAATTTGGTAATGTTCCTCTTTTAATTCTGTATAATTTTAGTTTGAATACCAGCTCTATGAAGCATGCCCTCAGCCGAATTGCCGGACACACTTCATTTTTGGTTTGCTGGTTGGGTTGAAGTGGACTGTATAATTGAAAGATGAACATGATTAAATGAAAAATAAAATTCTATTGTTTAAGTTACAAATGGTGTAGTGGGTGGCCGAAAGAAAACATTTATGATTAAATTGTTAGTAAATTTTGAATGCTGGGCTATGGACTTGTAGATAATGAGGTGGTTGATGATGATTACCATTTGGTGGTGAATGTCAATGATTGCCATGTGGACTTACTTCTTCTTTCCTTCCTCTGCATCTCTAAGCCCCTCTCCTCTCTACTTCTGGGAACAACTCCGAGAGTTCTACTCACTCATGGTAGACAAAATCATCAGGAATCATGAGAGACAAAAAAGAATAATGAACTGCTTCTACCAGAAGACAAGATGGTTCTCTTCCCTCACCTTAGTCTGGAATGCTTCTCTTCACAGAGAGCGCTGGAGGAGGTGAGTTTTGACTTTTGGCCACATGGGCGCTAATATATCCTGTAGGCTATTATGCCATGATGTTTGATGGTGCTCCCTCCAATTCAACCTTTCGGTTGCCGCAGGTTAACCGGAACACCAGCTATTGTAATTCTGCATGACTTTAATTTAAGCTATGTTTTTGTAACAATATGTAATACTGTGAATTTTAGGCATATTCCGTAAGGAAGTGTATGGAGGACTATCCATTGAACTATAAAAGAGACTAAAAAGACTAATGAACTGCTTCTCTATTCCGAGCAAAGCTGGCTCTATCTCAGTATCCTCAGACAATACGTCCTTAGCATATTTATATTTCAAATCCTAACAACAAAAAAACCTTCCTACATCATTGACCTCCTTACCGTACGTTTATCCATTCACCCATTAAACACAAGATCCCAACCTACCAATCTCTATATCCCTTCCCACAGAACCGCCTCCTATAAAAAATCTTTTGCTGCCCAAGCTACCTCAGTTTGGAATTCCTTACCCATATCCATCCGTAAAGCTCCCTGACTTCATTCAAACATCCAGTATATATCGATCTCCTAGACTATCAAACTTCCGTGAACTTGTGAATAATAGGAAACATTATAAGAATAGATAAATATAGATAAAAAGATTTATTATAAATTCGAAATTGCAGTTTGAACCTATTTTAAATATTGTAACTAGAGAATCTATAAAATAATGATTCTTAAGTGAATATTGCCTAATTATGCCAATAAGATAATTTTGCCAGGGAAAGATTGAAACCATTGAGAGATCAAATAATTTTCTATTATGTAATAATTTAACCCTCAATGTTCCTTACTTAGTCACAAATAAAATCATCCATAAAGACCTAAATGTTCCTTATGTACGGTCTAGCCCGAACTAGATATCAATTCGTCCATTATAAACTCCCTTACCACCCAAACCCATTAGTTTCTAACCTTGCTTCCTCTTCCATTCCTGACAATCCTCCGAGACACCTGAAAAAAAGATAAGGCCTCGAGACCTTATATTGTAAAAATGTTTCTAGAGTGCTACCAACGGGTAGTTTCTCTACATGCCTATAACATACCATTATGATCTTACTTCAAATTGAATTGTTGTATTTTATGTGCAGCTTAAATGTCAATAAATAAAAATGTAATAATTTTAAATAAAAAAAGAACTGTTTTTAGGTTTATAAATTTTATTTTTTCTACATGATTATCGCCATAGCCTTGGATCTGTATCCAAACAATCCGTGATATTTATGTCTTTAAGTTCGTTTTAACAATGAGCTGTTCGCTAGTCCTAGCTCCCTATTCCACGGAGCAATGGACAGAATAAAGACAGAAATAGCTGGCTCGATCTGACTTAGACATATGGAAAAATAAAATCCTGGGCTAGGGGTGAAATAAAGCAATAGCAGGGAAGAGTAGGGACAAATGTGGGCTAACTGCGCACGCCCACCCCCTCCCCCCACTCAATACTAAAAACAGATTACCTAGCGGGGGTCAGGGCCCCGAGCTAAATGTCTTTATTCTCGCCTTTAGCCATCTCTCCCTCTCCTTCACTCACTCTCCCTCGCTCCCTCCCTCTCTCTCACCCTCTCTTCCTCCATCATACACACTTTCACTTTCGTTAAGTTATGACCTCTAAAATTTAAGCGCGTACACCTCGCAAGTAGAAGAATCTGATGTTAAATCAGCTCAAAAGTGACAATAGTGAAATGAAATATTGTAAAATATGTATAACTATTTTTATTTGAATTTCGCATATCAAAGGTCTTTCGATCCAGTAAAAAGACCTTTTATTGTCTATAATTCCTTTTCCAAAGCCGATTTTTTTATCGTGCTTCTTTTCTTATCAGATTTTTCTGATTCACCTACTTTGTGGGTGTATCCCAAGGTTCAATGTTAACTCCTTTTTTGTTTACATTGTATGAATATGAAATAACTCCTCTCATCCAGATATTAACTGATTAATACTACCGCAGTGGCATAGCAAGAAGTAAAGGTTGTTATGATTATCATTGCTCTTGTAACTAAAAAAATTATTTGGTTTATTATTGGAAATTGGAGTGCTACAGGCGTGTAGAGAAACCTATTGGTAGCTCTCTAATGACGTTTTTCATTAGCAGAGCTCGTGGCCGTCTTCTTTTCAGGCGTCTCGGAGGATTGTCAGGAATGGAAGAGGAAGCAAGGTTAGAAACTAGTAGGTTTAGGTGGCTAGGTAGTTTATATTGGAAGGAGTTATATCTGGTTCGAGCTAGATCGGTTACATAGGGAACATTAAGGTCTTTATGTATGATTTTATTTGTGACAAAATAAGGAGCATTGCGGATTTAACGAAGGATTCGAGAGGAATTCGAAGGTTTAGCCCAAAGCTCAACTCCATATGTCCAGATACACTAGATATTTTTGTTTTTATAATAGAATAACTTATGATACTAATTATTTTGGTAATTAAATAATGATAATAATATTAAATATAAAATATAAATAATAAATAAATACAATGTTTTATAATATACAAATCACATTCACATCTGAGTAGAGAAATAAAGATGACAAAATGAGGATCCTTCAAATCATTTGTGAAAGGGAGTTTTGCATATTACAAAAAATGTTTATTAATTTATAACTTTTAAATTTAATAAAATACAATGCATAAATATGAAAAACTAAAACTGATGATTTTCAGAAACGAGGATGTACATCGTTGTGCTACAATAAAAACAATAATTACAGGGTTTTTTTTTGTTTTTTTTTTGTAGCTTTGTTAATCAAAGATGAAGCTACAAAAACAAAAACAAAAAAATAACTAGAAGCCACTCATTAAGTAATTGCCATAGTGCGTTGTCATATACTTATCACTGGGCATATATGAGAAACATTTATGAACTCTGAGAAACTGTTTTGGAATAATAATTTAGGAAAATACATTAAAAATTGAAACATGTATGTATTTATAAAGAATAAATATTTAATAATATTCCCACACCTTCTATGACTTAGTGTTTTAAGTATTTAGTCTCTGGAGCCAGTTTAATAAATAATCATGTTTCAAAATAGTATATAAAATTCTTGAAAACGGGAGAAATAAAATTCAAATAATTCGAATAAGTTTATTTCAAACTAAATTAAAATGTAAATATTACATATATGCAAATTAATTTAGGTATATCAATCATATCTACCAAACATGAGTACACACCAATTAATGAGCACATAATTAATAGTAAAGCAAAATCTTGAGCCTTTTTAAAGATGATTGTTTTTCTGGAAAATAATAAATAAATATATTTAGATAAATTATTATGTGATATGATATAGAATACAGAAGCATAAAAATAATTGATTATATTAAAATTTAAATGAAATGTGCAAACTGTTCATACTTATCATTATTATTTTTCCACTAGGTTTATTGTGGTCCTAACAAGTATAAATTCTACCAATTTAACCCAACTTCTATTTCGAAACGCATCAGGAGTTTACTAAGTTGTTTGAAGTTTTAACTTTATACCTGTTACACCTTCCTGACACTATTAATAGTTGGTACTTGGAACCCAGTGAGATTACTTGGCCGAATGGTGATTCCACCAAACGGTGGATGTCAAACAAGACTCTCAGGGTTTTCTCAAGGACATGGCAAGAAACTTATCTGACATAGGCATTCAAATGCTATTACAGTTTCTTTAAAAATGCATCTATCGAGTTGCGATAACGTGGAAAAAAAATCTAACCTTTAAAATTAATATTACAGAAAATTTATAAAAATTTGTTAATTGGATAAAATTTATTACTATAGTATCCTTAATTTTTAAGACTTACATTCTACCAAAAAAAAAAAAATCAGCAACATGTATTTATATTAACTTAAAAATGACATTCCGAACTATCCTTATGACATACTAACAATCTTTTTAGTTTGGTCCAAATTGGAACCGTTCCTATAAATAAGAGGATTGAAGGACCCGAACTAACGGGCTAAGTTAAATCCGAAGGAGATATAAAGGAGTGGAGATAGATGCTCCAGAAGAGAGGATTGATGCCCTGGAAGGGTGATGTGTCTGGATAACAGAGCTCGCTATTGCATTCCCTGGCAAACAGAGGGAGCCCAATCTACATCTTCTCCGGCCCGCTCTAGTCAATATAAAATCACTCCCTCCCTCCCTTAAAGACTAAAAATCCTTTTCCCTCCAGGACCTCTTATCCTTCTGGTCAAAGGACACAGGGGAGTATGCGCCCTTATATGACATAGGGGCTGTAGTCAGGATTTTCTTCTAATAAAACCACTTATTGTAATTTGAATGTCCAATCTAGCTATAAATTTAGGAAGGGCGGAAAAATTAGTATAATTCATCAACATCAACAAAACTATATACACATATAAAAAACCATAAAGAAGGAAACCCAGTTAGACCAATAGGTTCATTCAAGAGTTCCCCATCATATCTATCAGATATATAAAGCACATTTCCAACAACATGTACAACGTCACCAGCAATAAAATTCCACAAATGTATAAATTCGTTTCTATGGACGCATCACCATTGTGTACTAATATACACATCCCAAAAATAATCATTGAAATCAAACGAAACAAGCTTTAAACATATAAAAATAATCCCAAAACATAATTCATCACACTACTGTCTGTATGTAAGGTTAGAGGAAAAAATTCTATATCCGGAAAATTGGGATGCCCTAATGGACCGATTTTAGCAGATATTTATTTAAAAGATTCATTATATACAGTTATTACCAAAACCCCACATCATACACTATTTATATATAAATATGTTGACGATATAATTACCGCAAAAATCATAAACAAAAACTATTACGCTATTGGATTAAAAAATATGGCCTCTTTAACCAAACTCTACACTAAAGCGAAAGACAAAGACAGAATAGAGCAATAATGTTATATAGTATATGGAATTCCTCATGAAGAGAACTGTGAATCTTATTTTGGATCTTCAGAACATTATCTCAAAAAAAAGGGTATCCAGCCCAAATAAAGTTGAACCTCTATAACAAAAAACCCTAACAAACCTGATCAAACTACTCTAAACACACATTTGAGACAAACGGGACTTATTAATTTGATACTGTTAAAATCAGACATCAGGAACAAACAAATACAAGTAAATTCTAAAAGATATGATCACAATATGTAAATCAGACTATCAACAAAAGATGTACTAAATTCATATTATTCCAACCTCATACACAAATAATACATAATTAACAATACTAAATATAAATGGAACTACCTGTTACAAAGAACGTTACTTTAACGTTTGGCTACGTGTTGGAAAAACCAAAATATAGAACACACCTTAATAGATAAATTTAAGTATTTATTAACAGTTCATTATGGGGGAGGGTATAGTCTCATACAAAAACAGATCTAACTAGATACAATGTTATACAAAAAAAAATGTTAATCTTAATTCGTATTGTAAAAATGTTAAAAAAAAAAACTATGATAAAATAAATAGACAAAAATAATAATCCTTGATAAGAAAGTAAAATTAATAACAATATGACAACATTCGTAGACTTAATAAAACAAATAATTGCCTAATGGAAAAAAAGGGAAAAAAAAACATACGTTAATTTGAAAACAGGTCGAAGAGAAAATAAATAAAATATAAGTTATGTCAATAATGGAATTGATAACTACAGAATTTATACCAGGATGTCCTGCAGCAGCCTGAGCTTCAGTCTTCGGGTTGAGGTTGGGTTTCGCTAGTTGTAGGTCACTGCTCCTTTAACTGTCGGTAACTGAGAGTGGGCCAACACATTCGTACCTATAACTGTTCACTATTAATTTATTACCTTCAATACTCATGCCAATCAGCATATTAATGAATGAAATTAACTAATAAACTGAAGATATCTAAATTAATGTTTTTTTTTTTAAGTTTTAGAATCGATTAGATTTACAGGTTAGTCATTTAGTTCATTATATTTGAGTGATATATTCATTAACAATATTTCTTTTTTTTTTCTTTTATGTTGTAACATTAAAACTAAATAACTTTATGATATCAAATAATTTATTTGATATTATTTTTAACGTAAACTGGAATAATTATTAAAAGTTGAGGCCAAGGAGACAGCAGAGGGGGAGAGGAAAGAAGGGGGGAAAGGAGAAGGCTGAGGAATTAGAGGCGAGTCGAGTCAACATCATTAGGCGCCAAGAGAGAGAGAAACAAGATATTTGCATAAGGCATTACAAGTTTTACATCGGGCCAATCAAACTTGGGACTTAATATTCCGAGCTAAGTCCTCCCGAGATAAGCCATAGGAGTGCTAATTTCCTCTGGCGTTATTATGAAGCCCCCCGGTGGAATATCAACGCCGGCAAGTATTAAACTTGGCAGCCCTTAATGCGGTTCCCAGCCAGCTCCAACCGTAATTATCCAGAAACAGTGGTCCCAACTTGTCCTACAAGTCCCAGGTCCTAGCCCCGCCCACGACCGCAAAGGAGGAAGCTTCATTATTCAAAAGGAAAACACCTTCATTCAGCTTGAATCGGCTTCGTATATTTGATTCTTATTATTAAAAACATTAACCCCCACATTTCGAAACTAAGTTATGTTTTTATTCTAAATGTTTATTTGAACATTGGATAAATTAAATGTCTCAGAAATTAAAATATATAAAAAAATAAAATTATCAAGAATTCGTTCAGGGAAGAAACAATCACTGAGTGAAAACTTATTTTTAATATTACTTACATTTAATTCTTGGCCTTCATTGGGAACCAGATACATGAACGTGTAAAAGGAGATAAACCCATATTGAAATTTTTCGAAATAATTATTATTAAATCAGTAGCTTTCATATTGAATCAGAAATAGATTGCTAAAATATTGTTTTTATTAGAAATAACAAAATTTTGAAAAATAAAATAAAAAGTTCGATTTTTCCTGGTTTAAAAAATAAAACAACTAAGCCTAACTGTAGTACTTAAAAAGCCATTTCATTTTCTCCTCCTATACTCCTAGATTATTTGTAAATATTTGAATATTTTGTACCGCAGTCGCACCTTGGTTTGTATGAAATAGTTAGTAACAACCGGAATTGATGAATTCACAAAAAAACGTTATAAAAAATTTCATTCCAAGTTATCGGAATTCAAAGTTGGATTGACTTACAACGTGGGAAATTCTACTTTCTCTCGAAAACTGAAGCCTTTGCTATTTCAGGAAATTCTGTCTTGAACTTTTTATTTGTCTATTTTTTTTTATTACTATCGTTATTATTTTTTTCTCTCTATCTTTTTATAAAAAATATTCTCTTATAATTTTCATAACGTTTTAATTACATAAGTCAGTTATTTGTTCTATTAAATCAATAAATATAAGTTGCTTTGTTCGGAATTTTTTTTCTCCTTATTTCTTGTTTTAACTTACATAATTATTATTTTTCAAATAAATAATTCAAGTTTTATCCATTTTTGTCTCAACACATTTTATTTTTCTTCATAAAAAATTTTGCTTTTAAGGTTAGTGACTTCCAATTTTAAGATTTTTTTAATTTAAATTATTACCACACATAATTTTAATAAAAAAAATCATAAAATTGGAAGTCATTAACCTCAAAAGACATTTTTTTTTATGAATTGACTCACCAAACTTCCTATAGAGATAATCCAGATTTATTTTTCTTATAAATCCGACGTTTCGGCCAATCCGGCCATCCTCAAGGACATCTACCATAAAACAGCTTTTATTACATGTATGATATTAACAATTCAAATTACTTAACATTATTATTTATAATTTATCTTACCTTAATACAATTTTGGAACTAAAATTATTTAAACACTCAACTTCATGCAGGCTATTCTGCCCAGGTCACAACAACAATTTCTATTTAGCATTAAGATCATACATGTAATAAAAGCTATTTTATGGTAGATGTCCCTGAAGATGGCCGGATTGGCCGAAACGTCCCACTTATAAGAAAAATAAAATGTGTTGAGACAAAAATGAATAAAACTTGAATTATTTATTTACAGAAAATTAACCCATCTCAAGAAAGTGTAAAGATTAAAAATATAATAATTATTTTTATCTATTTATTAATTTTTTCAATAAAATATCCTTGTTAGTTATAAGTGTTAAATAATTATAACATTATAGTATTTCGGGGTGTCTTTGGCATGGGACTATTCTCTACCATTTTCAAATGTTAAAAGTAAATCAAACTGTTAATTTTTTTTAAAAATTTAATTTCTAATTTTTTCTTTGATTCAGCTTGTTATTATTTGTCAACAATAACAATTGTAAAAGTTGGCTACTTTTGCCAATATTCAGATCCATAAAATGAGAATTATTGTCATTATTTCAGACACAAAATAAGAATTTTAAAATATTAGCTCTAAACATAATTATGTGTCTATATAAAAAGGCTATCTTCAGTTTGTGCAGATGGTAGCCTGCATCTGCACAAACTGAAGATAGCCTTTTTTTTTATTGCTGTATTATCGTAAACTCTAGAAGGTCTACATACCAGGCAGAAGAAGCTGAAGAACTGGTCAAAAACCACATCTTCCATGGGCTCATCTAGAGAATAATGTTCGAAAAGCATTATTGCCGATTCGTCATCAGTTTTTGTGACCCGTAGATGATGGCATGGGGAAGATAAGGCACGCTTGTTGACTCTGCAGTAATAGGACCCCAATGGGCGGATCATGAGGTCCGGAGGATGTCACCTTGCCCAATCGCTAATAGTCTCGGTCCAGGGAATCTGAAACCGGCGGGAAGAGAAGCAGCTTTATTATCCGTTGGTCATGCATATTATCAGCATATTGGTCGATGTCTGCCATTCCTGTAGAAGAAATCAGAGGAATCAGTTTTTAAAATACATACCAGATAAGTCTAATTCTTGGATATAATGCAAGTAATATTTAGTCACCAACTTCAATGCTCCAAATTCTTTCAACTTTTTATGTGATATTTTATATTGTTATAACTATGCTTACGATCGAAATACTTTTCAAAGATTTTTACAAATTATCAACTAACTAAGGCAGAAAGAGAATTATACATGTAATTTTTTTTTTCAAGGAGCTCTTCATCCAATTGCTATTATGACAAAGATACCATTTAAATTTTTCAACAACCAAATTGTTTTTCATAGAAACGAGGAACAACATTTTGCGAATATATTTCAGCACTTATCAGGAAAACTTCTAATATTAAAAAAATAATCATAATACATTACTTCAAGGTTCATTTAACGAGAGTTATTTAACTGAGCTCTAAAAGAATTCTTTACGATGAAATTTTACGATACACTTTTTCAAATACCAATATATTTTTTAAAAACAGGTTCATTATTAAGGATTTATTATTTCACATTATTAGGGAAAAAATGTGATCAGTCTTATGCATTTGTATTCATTTTCTGCAATTTATAAATATATTTATACTATTTTGAGATATAGGAGTTTATTTGGGTTCAAATTGAAAATTGTTAAATACCCCATAAAGTACTTTCTAATGAACATCCCCGTAAGAGTAGCAGTTTTCACGATATTCACCAAAATTTTAAAATTTAAAATTTTTAAAATTTGTATGTCACCTTTTGTTGAAAAAAAAAGATTTAACTTACCGAGTTCTATTATGGTTTAATTTGAAGTCTGGTCTATGCACTATGATTTAGCTTTGTAATAATTATTTTCTTAAGACTAATAGTATCCATGATATTTGCCAGAAAATAATAATAAATTACAAAAAGATGATTTCTCGTTTTAAAATATTGGTTTCGAAAAAAATTTATCTTAGGAATTATTTAACAGAAACAGCTCTATTAAGACTAATATTAAAGCTCGTTAAATTCACTATAAAGTAGTTTAATATTTCAGCCACTTCTAATAGTTAAGAAGTGATTGGTAATAAACCTAAAAATATACGACGGTTATTTTGAAAAATCTGCTGTATTAGAGATATGGACCCGCAGAGAGAAGTAAACGTTTTACTTGTTTCTATGTTCCTCAAACATTTTCCCTAAGAATCCAATAGCAGAAACTAATTTGCACTTATTTTTAGGTACACGAATATTTTAAGCTCCTTTTAAAAGACTTGTAAAAAGTGAAATTTGTTTTCGGTCGTAAATAGTAGGTATTAATAAATACTAGATACATCAAGTCAAATTCCTTGATTTGCTGCAATATCAAAAAATCCCTTATTTCTGACCTTGACTCAGACAACCATATAATTCATACCAGAGGTCTGCCCTCAGACCTATAATCATTCAGTTAACTAATGTTATAAATATCCGAACACTAACATATAATTCAATTTTCTAAAATAAAGCAAACACCTTAAAAGGACAGAATTTATGCAAAATTATGTGTATTTTTTTTCATATTAAGGCTTTGAAAAAAAATAAGTTGTTTCTGAAGCAACAATTATTCCTAAAATAAAACAAAAATTGTCATTCGTTATGTAAATATGTTTGCATCATTTATTTTTTTTTTCTTCACATAATAGTAATATAATTCATTGACTCATGACTATTAATTTGGTACAATTCGCATAATAGTGTAGCATTTTCAGTAAATGTAAGTAAGTCTGGAGAAATGATGATCGTCCATATCAAAAAATTAAAATGTCAAATGTCATCATCATAATCAATCCTCTTGAACCGCATTAAGCAATGTAAGGAGGAAGTTAGAGCCTTTTCCTGCTCCGTCGGTCTGCAAGGTACCTTCTATCATTCCATTGAAGTATTTTCTGGAAATCGTTTCTTACCTCATCTTCCAAATTCCTTATAGGTTGTCCTCTTCCTCTCTTGCCCTTTACTTTGGCTCAGTAGGCCTCGTATCCTGCTAGCTATCCTCCTGGGTTCCATTCGCAGATGTCCCAGCCATATCAGTCGATTCTCTTTTATCACATGTTGCATACTCTGCATCCTCAACCTTTCGAAGGAATCTCATTTCTGACGCTTATATCTATTAC
>NW_027108633.1:284739-290535 GCF_000696795.3 Halyomorpha halys | reverse complement strand
GCAGATGACGAAACACCTTAATAAACGACATATTGTTGAAATCATGGCTAATTCCTCGATACATAGCATTTGCCTGGGTTGCGAAGAAGAAAAAATTAAGAAAGGATTTCTTAATTTTTTCTTAAACTAAGAGTTACTCAAAATTTAACAATATTATTATTAATTCAATATTTTAGGGCAGTATAGTTTATGTTGCATCCCTGTTTTGCTTTTAAACTTTAAATTTTCCAATTTACTCTTATGTTAATTTTACATTAAACCTTATATCATAAGATTATTATATACAGTCTATATAACAATTATCTAGCCTTATTGCAACCATACAAAATATACTATTATTATAATATACTAAATATCTTAAATATTTATAACATATTTACATAATATAGAATACATATATATACAGATATTACCTATAAGACATATTAGATGCATATTACCTTAAAATTTCGATCATTCATACGTTTGATATTTATAAAATGTACAATATGCTTGACATATATATCTTTAACAATTTACATTCCTGTATTCTACCATATATTCAAACGACCTATGAAAAATTTATACACTTGGTAAACTATTTATACAATATATTATACAGGTCATGCACTTAGGTCTCACGTAATGGTTCGCCTATTGAGAATTATCCAACTATAAAATACATAATACCGCTAGTTATTTTAAATTGATACATCGTATCAAACCTAGCATTTACACCTAATGAAATATGCCTATATCTCATTATCTCGGATATCATTTGATACTTCTAGTTATATTAAATTGGTATATCAGACCAAAATTAAAGAATTGACTAGAATTGATACGTGTTGATATTTGCATATAATAAATATAAACTAAATAAGTGGATCCCACGGATTATTTATTTATGGATCTATTTTTTAATAATTAAGAAATAAAGTTATGTTCCGATGGGAGACATTAGTTATTATTTTTTCTATTGAAGAGAAATCTTAGTTATTATTTTCACTATGTTTAAACGGAAGAACTATCCCTTTTTTTCCCCTTTTTTTTTCTTGTATTCCGGTTAGACAGGCACCTTTTCTACCTGACACCCTTTAACCCATGCTAAATACGAAACAAGCATTGTTCGGAAATAATATCTTATGGCAAATAATAATACTTCTTGAAATTATAATATATTAAACATTTTAACCTGTTAGTGGTTGTTTCTTTACAAACAAAATAAGGTAATGATTTAAATAAATAAGATCATATAAATTTACGAATAAAAAATAAATATATATTTTTTTTAATGTAATTGAATTTCTGATCCTTTTCTTTCTTTATGTCTTATGAACGCTCATTTTATTTTTTATTTTCTTTATGGTACTCTTCCTATATTAATATTTACTCTTGGGATATATCCGGATAATTATTTTAAATTAAATTAATGCAGTTAAGATTTGAATGAAGTTAACTTTTCTTATTAATGATTATTTTTAAATATTAATTTTAGTAATATGTATTTTTTTTATATCAAGACCTTCAGACCGTTAATGACTAGTTATTTCCAATATTTTAAGTCCATTTCCCATATTTCAAGATATAACAATATTCTCAACCAGGCTACTAAAGGCTACTAGAATTTTTTTTTAACCTTCCCCCTGAGATAATTACGAGCATCCTTTGTAAGCGGCACACTTATGTACAAAAACCGTTCAATCCCATTTATACTAGTACCTTTTATCTTCTCCTGTTTTCCTGAGGTTTCTTTGTTTCTAATTTCCGACACATGTTTGTATATTCCGAATACTATACTTTCTTTTACCAGGTATGAATACGCTATCGGAGTTGGCCGGTTCTTCTTCTGGAGAATCTCTTTTAGACTAATGGGGGTTAGGTGCAGCTTCTCATCAGACTCTATCTCGTAGGCCGTATTTTCAATTTGATTATGTTTCTTCCTGATTTCTTGATGACCGATTTTACACATATTGGGGTTTCTCTCCTTAACGGGGCTTTCTGGTTCTTCTGAGGCTTTAACAGTTTCACTATGAGTTTCAGGTACCGGAACTTTAATTATTTCTTCTTCTGAATTTTCTTCTACAATGTTATCACATATATCCTCTAATGTTTCTAATCTATCAAATAATCTATTAAAGTTCTCGCTCATCATTTTCTCCAGCCGTTTCATAAGAAGAATTAGAAAATCATACATTTCTTTTGATGTGGGCGACTTTGTTAAATTTTCATTTGCATCAGTTTCTACATTAATGCCAGCGTCCATGATTCTGGAGAATATGTCAAAATGGGAAGAAATGTCGATCTGAAAACGGCCACTTTTGTTTTCTTTTTCACCTCTCCCCTGATTTAAAAACATCTCTAGACCGCCTCAATGAGATCCTTGATCCTGCTCCTAGCAGCGATTCACTCAGTCACCTCTGAATCGATATATGCATTCTCATTAAGGTGCACTTTCAAGCTTTGTAAGTGATCGAGGATCTTTTCTTTGACTCATATTTCTCATAGGCTTCTTCCCAACTTTTGTTTAAAAAATAAAAAATAATTTGTAGAGATTATTATTAAAAAAAAGAAAATCGGTTACAAGAAGGAAACCGATAGTTTTGTAAAAAACGCAGCTCTACAGCAATTTCCAAAATTTTGGAGGCAGGTGGTGCTAACTGTTGCTATGGTTGTTAATACAGGAACCGCGCTCCACCGATCGCTGGCTCTAAACTGTCCCCCAAACCTCTGATGAATATTTGTTTATAACGGCCAGCCAGATATCTGATTGTTCCCCTCTTCTCCCCACCCCTACCTATAAAATATTTACCCATCGTACCCTAAATAGCGGACATATTTTTCACCTCCCGGCGCGCGGCCACTATCGGATCTTCCAGACGAAAGCACCGCGGGCGGAACCACCGCCGATTACCGGGTCCGCGGAGGAAATTAAAAGCAGATCTGGATTAGGGTTTTTGACTCGGCTATTGGATCCACGGACCATTTGCCTCTTGTATTTCCTTTATTTAAACGGCCCGTTGCAATGCACTGGAACTAAATTAATTTCCTGGCTGTAAATAGAGAAGAGGCTGCTAATGGAAGCCATTAGATTTACGACTGCTAGCGGTTATTATTGATCACTGCTAGTCACCGCCTCTCAAACTCTGACAAAATCCGTTCCTCCTTCCAATTATCTACCTAACCACCTTAAGCAATTTATCCTGTTTATTAATCAAGTATTTTATAAATGGCAGCATTTAAACAATACATTATTTAATTTAAAAATTAAGGAATAACGCATCTGTTGCTAAGGAATGATAGTTCGTAACAGGCAAAAAGTATATCATATATTTTAACGTCTATTTCCTGCGGCTTACGAAAAAAGAAATTTAGGTTATAGTGACACCATAGAGAACTACGCCACATCAAATGGTGTAAAGAATAATCATTAAAAAAAATGTATAGTTGATTTGCATATACGAGGTGGATATTTTTTGTCACCCCTTATATCTTACGAATTGCATTATTCAGAACAAAAACACCAAAATTGATATTCAATATAAATTATGTCAATATGAATTAAAAGCAAATACCTAAAGAAATAATATAAAATATTATTCAGCTTACTTGACATAGGGTATAAATTATCTTTGACATAAAATCTAAATAGCACTACTAAACATTTATGAATATACGGAAAGTCTGTACCATACACTGGAACCAGTCCTCTCGGGTTTGTAGCAACAGCTTAAATTAGCAGATAGTATTACGTTTTTCGACTCTCAAATTGGTGACATTCTCTAAATAGTAATAGTATTCTAGGTTGGTCTTTTTGTCTTTTTCTGGTTTGTAGAGCTTCTATTATCTTTCTTGGGTTTCGGTTCCCATCTATCCTTCATGCATGCAAGAACCACCTGAGTTGACGTCTAAGGAGGATGGTTTTCAATAAGGATATGTACAACTGCTCTCCTTTCTCATTCTTTTTGTTTTTACGTTCCCTGCTATGCGAAGAAAAATTAATTTCTGTGATAGTCAGAAAGGTAAAAAGTCGTTCTAACATTAACCAACTCTCAGAGTCGTACAGTAGAGTAATCATATAAGCAGTTTTAAGATGTGTGAGTTCCACGTGGTTGGTAGCCTCTCTCTTGCCAACTATACTGTTACAAATCTGATAATATATTTTGTTGGAAACAATTCTTACCATAGACAGGTAGCGATAGCATTTTCTCTAACAATTACAAGATTTGAAATGTCGTAAGCAACGTCAAGCTTCTTACCATCACATGAAAGGTTTACATCCTCTTTCTAGGGATCGCCAGGCTTTACCTTTTGTAGAGTTTATTGCCATTCCTTTATATGTGTGTTCATGGATCAAACCTTCCTTAGTAAAAGAAAGAATCGTGATATATTAAATGGTTCTAGAATAATTTTTCACTATAACTAATTTTTTTAATTATGTGCCCAGTCTAAAACGTAATTGACGAATGGAGCGTACAAATATTTATAATTTTTAGGATTTATTAAATTTTTTTTTTATTCTGAACTATAGCCCTCTCCGGCATAAGAAACCAGGTTCCTATGTTAAAATCATTAAAGAATTTGAGTGCATACGAAGACAAAACTTTATTATAATTTTTTATTATTAATCTTCTAGGCTGATTTCTCACCACTATCCACATATTTTAAAGTTACTTTCCTAATTCATTCCTCGCCAGTTCCTTATGACTCAGATGAATCAGGAACCTTCCCCTCCTCCAACCTCCCACAAGCTAATAGGAAAAAAAAATTCAATGTTAGCTCCTTCTCCCCTTTTTCCAGGACTAAAAACGGGTAATTTCCTGTGCTTTGTGGAAGAGAAAAAGACGTTGTTTTAATACTTCTTTGTGGAGGACTCCTTTTAATAAGATTGTCCTATTGTGTCTTAGCTCCCTCGTTCCTATTGTTGTGGCGGGGGAAGGAATTAATAACCAAACCATTATCTCTGCCTGAGAAGATAATTATTGTAAAGGAGGAATTTTAAATGGCCTCTTATCCTCATAATTTTGTAAGAAAAATATAAAATGCTTCGCAGTATAATGAATTGAGATTTAAATATTAAAATTTTTTGTAATTAATAATAAACTTAGATAAAAACTAAAAAATATCTTATAACCTTTTAACTGTGTTAGTCTTTAACAGAATGTGATAATTTTATTCTTTTTCCGGAATTCACATTCTTTTCATTACGACTTTATATGATGATTTAATACTAAAAAAATAAATAAATACTAAAATAAACTGAGAAGTTATAAAAAAAGGGTATGAATTCATGAAAAATAAAAAGTAAATATTTTAAACAAAAAATCTTCTGAATTTCGGTCGTAGGATTACAACTGATTATTTATATTTAGGATAATAATATTATTGTATAATGTTGATGGTTGACCGTAGATTAATAGATCGAGAAGATGGTCGGGTGAGGGGGGGGGTGTGGTCAACAAATAAACAAACACATATTTATTGGTTCCAGTTCAGCCAGAACCTCTGCCTTTACTCCCTGATGACGTTGGCACGAATAAATAATTTTTTGTTTATTTGTTGACCGCACCCCCTCACTATCTTCTCCACATATAACATTTCAGATCCACAGGAGTTCACATCTATCAGATCTTAATTTGGTTTATATGTATGCTTTTCTTAAAAAAATAATAATAAATAATTATAGCAAAAATAAAGAAATAAACAATATAAATATTAAAATATAAGTATATGAAAACGAAATTGGCTGAACCAATATTATTATTATATAATAAAACTAGTTACGGTATGAGTCAGCTGTTATTTCGATGTCAGCTG
>NW_027108633.1:261640-282684 GCF_000696795.3 Halyomorpha halys | reverse complement strand
ATTTTGCTTTTGCCAATACTTAACTTATAGCTTACGTCACATTGATACTAAGTAAGTACATTTCCAAAAGAGATGTTTAAATTTCTAAATAAAAAAATTCTACCTTAATGGTGAATACAGCAGGAATAATGTCTACAAAACTGACTTAAAATTAATCACCATGACTAAACATACAAACCGTTTTATTCCACTTTGCGTGTACTTAATGACTGATTCGACTACTTGACTCCTACCCTATTGTCCAGACCCAGTAAGAAATTTGGCTGGTAGACGATTTAGCTAGAACGAGAAGCTAAAAAATTAGACCCATTGGTTTCTGAAGAATATGGTGGAGAGAACTAGTGTGATGAGAGGATACAAACAGTCACTGCGTCTTCAAAAATGCATAGATCCATATGGCGAAAGTTTAAACTTTATGTAAGTATTATAAAAACAAACGGAATAGTGTGTTTTTAGGAAAATAGGACATTTGAATTTTGGGATTACACTAGTACAAAAGGCTTGGCGAGTTTGGTTCTCTTCATTACCAAGTTCAACCTTACTTTTTCTCTGTACTTTTTAACAATGCACGCATGAAAAGGTGGAAAAATGAAGGAAGAGGTGTAGGAAAGGGAATCCTTGAGATGATATTCACAAACAGTATTCCTCCTTCTTCGTGAATTCCATTGAGTTGTATGATGCTCTCAATTTAATTATAAATTACGAACCATCAATTTTAAAGCATTGCCAGTACCTCCGATCTGAGAAGATAGCTGTTGCTAACGAGTACACTCGGGATATAGCAAAGAGGACCACGTGGACAGAGGACAGTATCGAACGAGAGGATCCAGGAGGCAGAGAAAGGACTGTACAAATGAAGGAAACAAATAAAATATGCATATTCAGCGAGAGGGAGTGTGATATATCGGCACGATCCACAATGGACAGTCCCTTCCCAGGGTCCTGCTCTCCTCTCCTCCTCTACATTATCCCTTCTATCCTCCTCCATTCTCACAACTTTTCTTCTTATCCGTAAAAACAAGTAATAAATGAATAGTTTGCGATAATAATTTAATAATTTGCTTAGAGAAATGTGTCAACGCATCATGTGGTTCAGTGTTTGTAACAATTAAAGGTGCAAAAAAAAAAAAATAAACCTCCAGAGAAAAATGGTATATATGTAATATCTCTACTATATCTATATCTAAACTCAATTAACATAGAAGTGTATATATATATATATATATATATATATGTAAATAACCACATACCCTAAATTACTACGCGAAAGGAGCACACAATGAATTATAATAAAAATGGATCAAAACAAAATAGATGTTGCGAAAAGATGGCTGTAGAAAGAAAAATGAAACATCAAACCATCGTGGCAGACAAAGATTTCCATTCCCTTATGAGGAACCCCTTTGAATATTTCGATGCGCTTATCATAACATAACCAACTGTAATAAAATCTTAATCGTCAATAACTAAAATAGGTATTCCAACAAGAGCACTCGGAGTGTGACATGGTTTTTATGGTTTAGTTTTGGAAAAGTCCTGAAATTTTACTTATTTATGTATATTGGGATGCTAGTTAAGAATCTTAACTTGGCCACCTGCAGTTTTTCTGGAAGTATAAAAGAAAAATATAACATAATTATAGTATGAAATGCATTCTTTCTTATGCAATAGCAATCTATGCTAAATTAATCAAGAGCATATTTTCACATTATTTTACTCTATAAGCATTTTCCTGACGTTGGAATGAACATCTACTCTTACTTAAATGTGCTCCAGTCAAATGCGGACAAGGTAGAAATGTCGATGAAAATTTTTGGAGTAGTTATAAAAATTAGCTGAGCTATGCTCTTAGGGATACTGATTATGAATTTCAACTTGACGATGTTCAATTTTACCCAGATCCATTAGTAATAATTCAAAAACTGATTTTTTTTTTCTTTCATATCATGTAAACACTTTTTTGTTTGTAATATCAACTAATAATAGTTAAGCAATTTTTTTTTATTTATTGTAATTAACAACTGTACAAAATAATACAATACGTAAATATGTTGTATGTTTCATATACACTTGAAAATCTTGGGAAGGAACCGCGTTTAAGGAGTTTGGAATGAAAATACGCATATCTGTTTTGGGCCAATTCTGCAACGAATGGGAAGGTCTTTGTGAATGAGTTTATTTGTAACGTAACAAGGAGCATCAAGGATTTTACGTAGGATTTTGGATTGTAAGGATTGGATGCGGGAGGAATTTGATGGTTTGGTGGAGCCCCAGAGCTCAATTCCTTATGTCCAAATTGGTCTGATTATCGCAGTGTATACAAATTATTTGTAGTGAATGGGAAGTTTAGACCGTTTGTCAAGTAAGTGTTGTAGCAATCGTAATCTACGAGCAGTTTCAGTCTTGTGTGTGGATTCCAAGTAAGTCTCTTGTCAAGATGGAGTCCTATAAACAATATTAAATTTCTTATATTTTTTACTATTTTTTTTTCTTTGAGGGTATTGCTTACTGTCATCAAAACGTCGTATACTAGTATCGATACTTTTTATTCAATGTGATACTGATTTTATTCGAGACCATACTTATTTTTTTAATTGTCGACCAATACACCTCACAAGATTGGTTACGGTACCGGTTTTTAATTCGGTTGACTTTGCTTTATTCATAATCATAATATTATCTAAAGTACCGATACTTTTCATTCAGAACTCATGGACTACCGATACTTTTCATTAAGTACTCATAGAATACCCATACTTTTTATCTGTTATTATCGAGAATCGACAATTTAGTGGTATTGTATCACCTTTACTCTTAGTGTAGTTAGTCAGGTTTTTTTGAGAACGCACTAGCTTTCTTCATAAAACCGTTTTTGAGATTTTTAAATCACTGTGATCAGAAAGACTGGTTCTTCATATTAAATTTTATGTAAAATGGTAACTAAAATAATTTTCTTCATCTCAGTAACATAAAATGTAGTTTATTTTATGGCATATACTATATTTATAAATATACTACATCTTAAGTCATGTAACATACTAAATGCAATGTAACATAATCATTTTATAAAGAGTCGATGCTCCTAAACAATGGCCGTGACTACAAAAAATTATGTAATAAAATATATAAGGAATTTATTATCTAAAATGGGGGCAAATTTGAATTGAAGTTCCATAGCCAAAATGTTAAAATTGTATGCATGTATGAATAAGTTATTTATTTTTATCTCTTTTAACTTTAATTTTGTTCATCTTGGTTGTGTACTTATTTTACTGTTATTTAGTTTATTTTTTCAATTATCATTACAGGTAGTTTATTTTTATCCTTTTTTTTACTTCTAACATGCATGAATGTAGTGAATATATACTTACAACTTAAGTACCTTATGCCCTTGAGTGGGGCTGTTTATCTTATGTTTTAATAATTTTTTATAGGAATGAATATAGAAATCGGATTGAATTTTAAAGAGGATCTCCTAAAAATACAGTTTTATAGCATATCCAGATAAGATCTGCAAAGTCTTTAGATAATTCAATGATGCCATATAAATTTTTAATACCAGTAAACATTTTATTTATTGGTTTATTTTATAAATACCTCTACAATAGAGTTATTTCGTAGTCATATTAACCTTTATTATTATTGTACAATGGTAATTGCTTATTATTTTGTAAATACCAGTTGAGGAAAAGAGAGATCTAAAAAGGGTAACTAGTAATGTTGCAACAGGACGATTTCACATTTAAAATTATCGTTTATAGCCGCCGACCTGGCCATAAGATAATGCGGCCTTACCGTGGGAGGCGGGAGTTGGTCGCAATTGCGGGATAGCGAACGTGCGCCAGTTGGTACAGAGCCCTAGCACCCTGATAGCACCGCGTTCCCAGGCCCGGGGTCACACTAACCAAATATCTTAACCAAATTATATAGCTATCTCACTCCTGCTACCTTCTCTTATCTCCTTTATGTCATCTTTTATTTCTCTCTTTACGGCACACTTCGTGGGAAAACGGCTCTTAGGCCGCTACGTCTGCTTTATCTTCGGTTCTGCCTCGTCTATTTCTGGACTTAGTTTTAAAGTCTTAACATGCCTCGAAGTTCATGTGTCTATCAAATAATTTATCATTTTACTATAGCATATTTAGTTTTTTTTTGCTTTTTTTACAGATAACACAATAAGTACATGTCGCACTCCCAATAAAGGGTTGTTACATCTCAAACATTTGATATTTTGAGTTATCGTCAATTGAGTTGAATCATGTAGAAAATACTTTCTCTTTTTTTTCTATCCTTCTTATAGAATATATATTGACAATTACATACGTAGTATTATGAGAAAATGTATACAATAAAATTACATTGCATATGTCACTTAATAGTAAATATACAATGCATTCGAATTGTACACATATTGTTGCATTCGAACACTTTGCACTGTTTTTCTACAAATTAAACCATTTCCAGGATAATTTTTTTTTTAATTTGAAAAACACGGGCGTTTCAAGGTTATTATGCTGAAGGTATTGTTTATAATTGTAGCAAGAAGCCAGAGAATTTATTGAACGGGAAGATTCAAAAATTCACGGTAGACGTTTAGATGACGCTAGTAATACACTTCGATCTGTTAAAAGAGTAGATTATACTCCAGCCGAGGAGTGGTACATCGGCTTGGCGGTACAGTTGAGTTAACAACTTAAGTCGCACAGGGTACATTCATTCAAACTTTTTTAAATTTATGATGATACTGGGAATTAAAAAAATAATGAAGATAGCCTCTATTAATCATTAATCCTGAAATAGGATTGTTTCTTTTATAATGAAAAAAAAAATTATTAATCAAAGTAATTCTAAAAATTATTTTTTTCAAAGATTGTGGAATGTAACAAATGGTAAAATAATGACGATATGTGAAAAATAATGACTAACTAATAAAAATATATTTTTTACACCAATCGAATACCTCTACGTTTATAAAAGTTTTAAGAAAAAAATATATATTTTAAACGTTAAAAATTAACGATTCAGTCATATTTAGTGTAGAACATAAAAAACAGATTATAATAAGGCTCTACGAAAAAATGTTATTTAGAATAATTTTCAACTTAGTCTTCTGGAACTAATCAAATTGATAATTAAATTTTCTACAAGAATAAAATAAAGAAAAAAGAAAAGTAAATTTCAAAAAATATATATCTCAACAATATTAACTGTGATACTGACTTATTCATGATACACACTTATTAAGATTGGTAATAATGAAAAAGATGGTAAAGCCCAAAAGTCATTAGAGACCAGATATTTATTATGTTATATTTACTATGTAATAAACAATTTATTTAATTAATAAAACATTAGGTAGTGATTTTTAACCGTTGTTTTAAAGTAAACTACATTTTTATAGAAATATTAAAACCGAGCTCCAGATTGGGATAAATTCAAATATATGAACCATTTTTTTCAATGAACTTTTTTATCTTATTTAATCATTGTAAATCCGAATTTGTCTTTATTTATTCATTGTAATTTACAACTGTACAAAAAAAAATACTAAAAGTAAATATGTTGAATGTTTCAAACACTTGAAAATCTTGGGAAGGAACCACCCAATGGTGGCACTTCAAACATTAATTTAAATTACAAGGTACCGTGGCAATCTTCTTTTCAGACGCCTCGGAGGATTATCAGGCATTGGTAAGGATGAGAGATTAAGAACTAATGGATTAGTATGGGTAAGAATTTTGGAATAAAAAGACGCATATCCATTTCGGGCCAAATATGCAACGATGTTAAGGTATTTGTGACGTAATAAGGAGCTTAAGGATTTTGGATTGTAAGTATTGGATACGGGAGGAATTTGATGGTTTAAATTAGAATTTTTTTAATTTATTTCTTGTGAAGTGTATTAAGAAAATACAAATGAAAAATGGATGATTAGTCTAATTGTGTATCGTAAATTTAATAATTAGTTATAGTATATTTTGGCCACGGAAGTCTAACCGTACTGTTCATGCTCCCGCCTGATTAAATTTTAGTTTGTCCTTACACCCTCAAAAAAATTACCATTCACTGACAATCTTTTTGATTGGCAGCAAAAAAATAAATAATTCCAACAAAAACAAACGAGATCCCATTTCAAAAGGTAATCCAAACAATAAGCAAGATGAACACTTCCTATCATTGGCGTCATTAATTAAATCAAATCAAGTATTCAGGCCATGTTTAAATACAAAGAGGTTTTATAAACCCCCCTCTCGATTCGTATTCATGTTTTTGCACTTCCCTCGGTTTGCCTTCTTTAGCATAATTGCTTAATTTCCTCAAATGTTTGAATCTCATCAGCCGCTTTCCTTCTAGTCCCGGGGCCCTTAATCCGAGAAAACAAGGAACGGATCCTGAAAGAATAACAAAGATATAAAAAAAAAGCAAAGAAAAAAGAATGGCCATTAAAGGAGGAGCTTATTAGGATAGGATTTGAATGAGGGGAGGGAGATGTAATTACTGCGGGTGATCAGCGGACCCCGAGAGTTTGCATACTAAGCGATGGGGTAGGGAGAGCTGTCCTTCACCGTCCTCGGAGTCGATTAGTACTATCGATTCTTGTCTTCTCTGGGTCACTGGGGATGAAGTGTACATCTGTGTCTGTACATGGGGAGGAAGAATTTTCTTCTACTTGGAAAGGCACAAAAGGGTAACGCTTTAACGAAAAATCTAAAGAGGAATATTACATAATGAAATAGTTGATATGCTGTATTGCAGTCCAGTTTAAAAAATATATTATTGAACCAGATTTTACCGAAAGCCTAGATGACATCCGAGAATAAAGGAGTTCTATACAATAATAATAATGAAGTTTTATCACACCTAAGTCCAGTAAGTCCATTTATTTTTTTAACTATTGTTTTCTTTTTTTTTTTATTTAAGCTCCCTGTAGAACAGATCCGCTACCTTACACAACTAGACAAACGGCAAACCTGGAATTCTCACACAAGACTGAAAAGACAGGAAACTTCACGTCGATTTCGACTATTACAGCACATATTAGACAAACGGTCTAAACTTCCAATTCATTATAAAAGACTGACAATTCTGAGGCCTATTCGGACATACGGAGTTGAGCTTCGGGGCTTCACTAATCCTTCGAATTCCTCTCGTATCCATTCCTTACCATCCAAAATCCATTGAAATCCTCAATACTCCTTACAAATAAAATCATCCATTTCATATGTAACCGATCTAGCCCGAACTAAATATCAATCCTTCCATTATAAACTTCCTAACCATCAAAACCCTCTAGTTTTTAGCCTCGCTTATTCTTCAATTACTGGCAATCCTCCGAGGTGCCTAAAAAGAAGATGATCTCGAGACCTTCTAGAGTAGAAATATGAAAAAAAAATATTTTAGCTAAAGTTTTGCCAGAGAAGTCCTCTATACACGGCTAAAGATACTTTATAATCAGGTTAGAACAAAAAAAAATCGGTGTCATGGTAAAAAAGGCAGAACGAAGAGAAAACTGGTGTTACTATGATTTGTTCTACCTATACTATGATTTGGTAATAAATTGTGATGAAAATGCTTCAAGAGCAAGGTTGACTTCAGGACACTATGACAACGAATTTACTGGTAGAAACAGATGTATTTTAACGCAAATATCCTCTTTTATGGTAAAATGTTTTTATTTGAAGTAATTTTATAATCCGAATTATTTTTTTATATTTAAAAAATTAATCAAGCTGTAAAATGCATCGTTCATAATATATAACAAATCTCAAATCAAACACCACACTTCTGACTTTTAATAATTCTAAAATTTATACGATCACTAATTCTTGATCATAAATCCATTTATCAATTCAGAGGGTCCCAGAAAAACCCAAAATATCCCGTTTTTCTAAAAATTGACATTTTCATTTTTTTGTATCTCCGTAAAATTTTAAAAATTGTGTTTAGTGACTTAGTAACAGACAGAACGAAATTATTGTAACCTTTTATGTAGGTACGGATGATTTACATATTAGTTAAGAACATTGTCCATAATCTTATATTTTATTTCCAAGAATTAATTTAAATGTTAATAAAATTAAATTAACTTATTAAATAACAAAGAATAATAATGTTATAATGTCTCTATCTATAAGGATTGTTGGTGCATATAAAAAATTTGGTACTTCCCTATTATTTCACCCATACTACAGTAAGTTATAACCTATCCCGATTACCATTCCTTTAATTGGGCCACAGCTATCGATTTCTGCTTGCAATGCTTGTTCAAGTTATTAACAAACCACCAATACTATTCAAAGGTATCTATCTTTCTTTTTCAGTTGAGGTCGATGCCTAATTTCTCATTATAGTTTAAGGTTATTAGTCGCAACTGTTCTTGACAAGACAATACACTAGTATATAAAATTGTTCTTTCTTTTTCACTATCCATGTCGTATCAGTAAAGACTGATCAATTTATTTTTCGTTATCTAGGATTATTTATTTTGTTTCATTAGTTATTCCTAATTTCAAGATTCGTTTAGAGAAATTTTGGTAAGGGTGATTCACTCTCTAGTTAAGCAGTTGATACACGACGTGTATAGCTCTATGAACGTTTGACCAGACAATGAATCGAATGTACGGAAAGATGTTTTATTATCAATAGGTGTAGGAAGCTCATTGGTAGACTCAGGAGCAAAGGTTGGAAGCGTCCAACTTTGGAAGGTGTTGGTACCATTCTGTAGCAGCGGCTCAAGAAGAGTATATTTCACAAGTGGATACTTCTAATCCTCTCAATTAATGCAAGCTGAGGATTATCTCGTAATATTTTTTGTTTCTGAACGAGAGAATTTATAAGACTACACAACACTGAATTAAGCGAACTACACCCAGTAAATATAATTCGTTATTGCATGCGGTGTATAAGATGGGCCTGTATGGTTGTAAGGCATAGTTACGAGCGGATCCTAAAAATGTTAATAAACACTGAACTGCAGGTTAAACGTCCGTGAGGTAGACCGAAATGTAGATGGGAGGATTGCGTTAAAACTGATTTAGTAAAATTGGTTTCGGAGGGGCATCATTGGAAGGAAGTATGTAGAGAGCGATTGGTGGTATCGGTATCGAAACTTTGGGTTCGTTAGCTCTCCATTATTATTATTATTAACAATATTATATTTCAATTGTTACATTCTGTTTTAAAAAATTTTATAGATTGTGCCCCCCAATCTTCTTACCCATTAGTTCGAGAAAGTTCGAGGTATGTTGCCATTTATCTAATGATATTAAATCTAACCATTTGAGTCACTTTACTTCCATATCCTTCGCTAAATGAGTTGCAATTTTTTCTTTCTCTTAATCCCTAAGTGTTTTGTTGTCCTCAAAAAAAGTTTTAAAAAAATCTACTGTTAGCATTGAGAGGTAACAAACGTAATTACCATATTCATTTAAACACTCATTTTTCTAAAAAAATATTTTACTACCTTAATATTTACATAATTGATTTTGAAATATTGATAATCTAGTCAAATAGTCAAAAATAGATGTCAAATTACCTGCAGGACTAATGTTTTAATTTAATTTATCTGAGGAGTTTTTGTGATGATTTCTGACATTTTTTCATCCTATTTTTTTTTTAAACCACATCTGACAAAAAATGATACACCTTCTGAAAGCAGTATAAAATTATATTTAATTGATTCCTCCTTAAAATTACTAAAGCTAGAAAACTTAATGGTTTTCTTATTATTGGTCTTAATTTGTTATAGCACTACGTATTTTCAGAATGGAAATTACATTTACTGTTAGGTACGTATTTCACCAGATAATTCAAAGATTAAAAAAAAATTAGATTTTGCTAATAAAAGTTACTCCTTGTTTAATTAATTTATTTTATATCATTAAAAAACAATACAACGTTTCGGGGTTGTCAACCCATCATTAGGTAACAACAAATTCTTAAGCTCATCCTATGCATACAATCACAATTTCTTTTTAAAAAATTAAAACAATTACCTGATTAAAACATCTTTTAAAATTACATTTTGTTTTCTCCTTATTAGTCTTATAATGCTAATAGTAACATATAGTTGTCACTGATATAAAATTTTAAAAATTAAAAAAAACAGATATTATTAATAAGAAGAAGAATGAAATACATTCCAGGTTATTTTTATCATTGATAACAATAGATTATAAACTAAGTCAATATTCTCCTACCTCTGTTCCACAAAAGATGACTAATTTGTTAACAATATTTTTAATTTTTTTTAAGAACATATTACAACACACAATATATTAAATTTATTCTACTATCCATGATTTACTATGTCTATGTGGTGTGTACATAAATTTTTGGTATCTGTCTTAAAATTAATAACGTTATAAAAAAAGAAAAGAAACTTTCTAGGTTTTACCAAGATAACGGCTCCCATAGCAAACCACCATATTAAAAAAAATAGCTATAACGTGGATTTTTTTAGCGATTCTTTTAGCCCCTTTTTGTGACAATTTGCCTGTAAAATTATTCAAACGCAACGCTTGTAGGAAAACTATGAAGGGAGAAGAGATGATTCACAGGGAAGGGAATGTCGAGCAGGTCGGTGTAAGAAAGAAGGAGCAATCACTCAGTAGAGGATCTGGACAGAGCTATTGGCATGCCGAAGGGACACCCTCGGGTCTTATTTGTATTTTCGAGACCCGCCCTGGTCCACAGCCTCAGGAATAAATTGTCTCAGAAAATGATTCATAAGATCCGGTTAATACGCAAAAGAAGGGAGAGGAGACGCAGGCGGCATATGTTTATTAAGAGACATGCCGCTCATTATTGTTATTTGGGCCCGGCGCAGGGACATGAGATAACGCTACAAAATAAATGATCCCGGTCGTGGGAACTCGGAGAGTAAGAACCGGGCGAGCTCTGGCTCACGTAGCCACGGCGTAGACGTGATCCAACAGACTAAATGCTTTTCGGCGGTCACTCTCACAGCGCCCTCTATCTATGTAAACTCTAAAGAAGCTTGTCAATTTTTATCAACCTCATACACTGGAATTTATTGGAACGAACGTGTCTCGATCCGCCTCTTGAATAAGACATGGGATGGCTCGGAGAGTGTTCGCGGAAAATGGAGATGTCGCCAAGTGTTCCTTAAAGGATATTTTGGAAACGGATGTATCTGCGTACAAAGTGCTTTCCTTCGATGGAATATCTTCCAAAAGCTATCGGGACCATATTTTTGGAAATTTATTTATATGAAGAAAAAGAAACAAAAACACCTTTTTATTTCCTCTGCTCTGCCATTTTCAGGCATGTACTTGGATGATAACGTGTACAATGCACCAACTCAGTGTGTAATAATAAGAAGTTCTTTCTTTTATTTTTTCCCTGTCTTGTTTTTTAAAGGAAAATATTTACTGAAAGGACTCCATTTTCCCTACTAATGTATATTAAGAAATGTTTTATTTATTATTTTACCTACGAGAATATTTATATTAAAATTTTTTGAGATTAATTATTTTAAAACAACCTTCAAACTTATTTGAATCCTTTCTTGTAAACTTCTTTATTTTTTTTTCATCCAAGGTAGCCTTATAGGCTGTTAGGCCCAAGTCGATTCTTTAATTTTATCACCTTTATATCAAACAGTATGTAACATACTAAGCACTTTATTATCACATTACAACGTCATACACGTTACATCAAACAAAACACTCTTAAAAAAAAATTAATTTTCCAAATAACACATATATTATGAAATATTTTAATTTTTTTATCTATGAGTATGTTATGAAATATTTGAACTTTCCTATCTACGAGTTAGGAGCTAAATAATTTCATTTTCTACCTCCGAGTATATTATGAAATATTTTTTATAATATTAAACTTGCTAAACAACGAGTATATTTGGAGTGAGAAAAAATATATAACTCAATCAAATAATTAATTCCTAGTTATCTGTAGATATTATATGAACTATAAAATAGTATGTTTGTCTCATCATACGATGTAATTAGACGATAGCAGCTAATGTAGTAGTAATAGTTAAGATTAAAATATTAATTCTATAAAAAATTGATAATAATTATTATGATATTTTTAAAATTAAATAAATCAAATTGTTATGTTTTTTAAGCAGCAAAATATTTCTGGAATAGAAGGGCTATTGTCGTTGAGTAAAATTTCCAAATGGCAGACTGCCGTAATTAATTCTCTGTAGTCTTTCAGTATGTTATTAAAAGTTGGTGGTGCGTTTCATTGTCTCCATTTTGGTCTTGATGTTCTAATCTACAACAGCAAGTATTCTTGGGTTAGTCGAGTGTGGCCTAATCGTTTAGTCTGTAATACTTCCTTTCGACTACTGTTTTGTATTTACAAACTTTCAAATTTCAAAGTTTGCCATTATCAAAATAAAAGTATAATTAGTCTACCAAAGTCTAACTTTAAAAACGATAGCTTGCACCTATCCCGACTTACTTGATCTTCATTTCTCAGCGTAATATAGGCTCTTATATATTAAATTTCCAACTTTATGGGTTTTCAGATTAATAGGATGTTTACATCTCCTACCTCACTGAATTCCTTTTAATTATTTTCTTTATGAATAATTATGAATACACTACACCAGCAGAAATTTGTGAAGTGACCTCCACCATCTCCAAATACCCTCTCCCTCCTCCTGATACCTACACCTCAGGTAGCAGACGGCAGACTGACCGCCAGATGACGACCTGTTTAATTGCAGAGCTAAGATTAGCCGAGATTCACACGGCCCAGTTGCCGCAGCTGCTCCAGCCTCCAGGAGCACTAATGATACAGCCCTAACAGACCCCTTCCAGCTCCAGGTTACTATTGACCCCTTTCTATTGTCCCCATCCTTAAGGATCCTTTGCACTCTCTTGTTCTCCCATCAGGGGTCGATAATTAACTTTTAATAAACGCGGCAGCAGGTTCCGGGTGGCTCCTCCGATTATAGCCATTAGCTCCTCTGGTCTTCTTAGACAATAGAAAGGATTCCTTGCGATGGAAATCTCGCCTCAGGTCTTTTGTTAGTTGCACATGACTTCCATTCGGTCGGTGCATGGGTATCCTCGTTTCGTCCTAATAAATTTTCTTACTCACGTTCCTGAAACTATATCGTTGGGAAATAGAAATAATTAATGCTCTAATATTCCAAATAAAAATATAAATAAAATAGCTGTATTTTAATTGCTTATTGAGGTTTATTTCATTTTTTCCATCAATTTACCCTTTTGGTTGTTAATTAGATTTTTTTCAACTAAACAATATATTGAAATACATTAATACTATTTGCCACACTTAAGCTTAACGTGTATTAGGGTATTGCGTATTTAATCATACCATTTATACATAAACGGTAAAACAAAAATAAAATAAAATATCAATATAAATATTATTAGAATATAAATATTTTTAACATTTGTTTTTTTTCAATGTTAATTTTTCAAAATTGCGGTCAAAACTGAATTTCACTAATCATAAAAATGCTCGTAGATTCATAACCGATTGTGATACCGAACCGATAGACGGATGTTCTACAGCTCTTATTAAAGCTTATTGTGTGTTATTTCATTTGATATGTAACATAAAACATCAAAAAAATAATAATAATAGTTTTGAATAGTTTTCAAAATTTTAAAATCACAAAAACGTTATCATGGATTTTATTTTTTATATGTTATTTTCTCCAGATTATATTTATGCCAACTTTCTTGATAAAGAAATGATGGGGTCGCGAGTAAATTAAATTTAAATGTTAAGCAAGTGATATATAATTCATCATTACATACTACAGGTAAGATTAACCTAATTTTTAGTATAAATTTTGTCTATTCATTGATAAAAAAAATTATTAGATCATATCAAGTCCATTACTTTGTTAAAATATATATTTAAATTGAAAAAATACTGTTATACAAGTCTGTTATTTCATTAGTTACAATTATTCAATTTTCACTCCGGCCTAGGCACATTCTTTAACCAGACGTGACGATTCTTATCGTTTCTTATTTAGAGAGCGTTATCTACAATCTAAAGCAAGAACTTTATTCTAATCATTTTTCTACATGCTGGTACTTGAATGAAACATGTCCTATTAAATATTATAATTGTAAAAAACACTACTTTTTTTTTGTCCAGGAATATCATTTGACAGTTATGCAACATTTTGATCTGACAATATGCTACATATTATTTAATAATTCTTTTGTTCAACAACACTGAATCAATTAATAGTAAATTAATAAAAATTCCTCCAATAAGCAGCAAAATTTAATACGAAAATTAGGTTACCCTTTCTCTGCAAGTGATGGATTACATAACCCACTTAACACCTCGATTTTATTTATGGTATTTAATTGTATTTTTTGAATTAATTTTGAGAAGTATTAAGTTTTACACTTACTAGGATTATTACATGATACTCTATACTCTATTGACATAACGGTAACATATAAATTTTATTAAATTCATAAAAATAAATATTTTTTTATTATTTTTTTTTTTAGTCAATCGTTTTTTACGTTTTCTTCAATAAAAATAGTAGTTCGAATTATTTATTAACTATGTAGATGTTCTCTATTCACACAAATATTAATTTTTTGTTATTATTATTATTTTGTGCTATATTTTATTATATCGGGATAGAAGTTTGAAATTCATAATAACCTTAGGGAGAGAAACACTTTATTAAAAAAACAGTGCTACCCAACTGCATTGGGTTCCTATACACACAGCATACTATATCTAGTAGGGCCAATTGCTTATTATTCTTATATTACATAAACATAGATAGTAAATATGCAAATAAGTAATAGTAGGACATGATTTGTATTTTCTTATTGTTTTCGTTCTTTAATATTTTTCTTTTTCTATATTTTCATAATTTTATAATTTTAACTAATAAATAAAATATAATTTTATAATTTCAACAACAAATAAAAAAGATGACAAAAACATTTTTTTTTTGGTATCTTTTTTATTTGTAGTTAAAATTATTCATTTTTTCATCTATTATTTACGTATATATCTAAATCTAATTCTGTCTTATTATAATAACTAGTAAAAACTCTAAAGATTGAAAAAAAAAATATGTATACAAAAATCCTATATGGTCATACACAATTCTATTTAATTAAAATCTAAAAAAAAAAAAAAAAACGCTTGATTTATACATGCATTAATAAATACATTTAAATAAAAGTAATAATTATAAATAATACGTGATAATTATAAAAATTTATACAAATTTAAAAATAAAGAGACAATAAATATAAAAATCAATAAAAATGTATTAAATAATTATGTATAGGAAGATGGTCAGGGTTGCGGTCAAAGGAGAAACAAAAATAGTTTACAACTATTTATTTTCCGCCGTTGTAATAGTTGTAACGTAATATTTGTAAACTATTTTTGTTTCTCCTTTGACCGCAACCCTGACCATCTTCCTATACAGGAAAATAAATAGTTGTAAACTATTTTTGTTTCTCCTTTGACCGCAACCCTGACCATCTTCCTATACATCAAATTTTACGGTCAACTATATATACATACATATTAAATAATTAATTTAACTCCACTAGTACATTAAAACTCATATGGACCTTTCAAATGGTATCAGTAATAAACATTAAATAGCAAAATTCAGCTCTCTTCCTCTATATTATCCTAGTCATAGAAATTTAGATTATCCTCCTAATATTATTTATTTAATGACCATTGCGGTTAGGTTTGATATACGAGGTATGTATAGTCTGAAATTTATTACTTTGATATATAGGTTAAATGGAGATAAACAAGTTTAAAATATGTGCTATGTTAGAACACTTATTGAATAACATCAGTAGCCATGTTCAGCAACTGCCCCTTTTCGGCCTACTTTCGTCCACGGATCACGTAATGCTGTGAGCCATTCAAACAACCAGCCTGATAGAACTGCACGCGTCTTTAAATCCAAAATTTTAGTCTCTCAAACACGTCGGCATGAAATGATCTTATTGACTCGGAGAGTGGAAAGAAATAAAATTATATTTTACTGTATTCGATCAATCAATCCCACTGCGTAAAAAAAAATTGATTTCTGTCCTACGTCGCTGGTAGTCGACGTTAGAAACTTACATTTTTACCTGGATTATCTCTATTGGAAGTTTGGTGAGTCAATTCTTAAAAAAAATTCTTTTGAGGTTAATGATTTCTAATTTAATGAAATTTCTTTATTAAAATTATCAGTACATGAAACAACGTCTCGAGACCACTGTCCCATATTCATGCACCTTAAACCTATAACAATAACAAAACTATCACAACAACAATGTCCATTTCTATTCATTATAGTTCACGCAATTATATTTACCTCATAATTTCTTCTAAGAAATCATCTCACGATTTGTGCATCTTCACTACTCCTTAACACAACCATCAATCTATATTTCTTACTATCTTTTTAGACCTTATCTCATGTCCAGTGTGCTGTTTGGTTATAAGATAGATTGTAAAAATTGTGGAAAAATATATATTGGTGAAACATCTACAAAACTGGAAACTAGGTTTAAGTAACATGTAACCAATTGTAAAAACGCTAAAAATATAAATTGCACAGCTCTAGCCTACCACAGTATAAAACTAAACCATGAATTCAATTTCGAAAACCCAAAAATAATAGATACAGCGCAAAATACAAAATGCAGAAGATTTCTAAAAGCTATATATATAACAAAAACATACAAAACACAGTAAACTACAAAACTGACACTAAACACCTAAATACACATTACGCTGACATTATAAATAGACTAAAATTATAAACATAAAAATCAGATGAAATAAACTGGTTAAATAAAAAAATCACTAAGTTAATGTTAAATACAAAGCCGTACAGGACTTGTTAAAAACATGGAGGTAACCAAACAGCACACTGGACATGAGATAAGGTCCAAAGAGGTAGTAAGAAATATATCACTCTATAGTGATTATGAGGTAATTATAATTGTGTGAACTATATAGAATAGAAATGGACACTGTTTTTATGATAGTTTTGTTATTGTTATAGGTTTAAGGTGGATGAATATGGGACAGTGGTCCCGAAATGTTGTACTATGTAGTAAATAATTTTAATAAAGAAATTTCATTAAATTGAAAGTCATTAACCTCAAAAGAAATTTTTTTTAAGAATTACATTTTTCGTACATCGGTGCATCGGTGCTGTCGTGATGTCTTAATCTGAGGCTTCATTAGCAACACTAACAAAGTACTTCGATAAAACGAATACATTTTTTCTATAAATATTCTATTTCAATTCTTAATAGTGTATATAAAGCATTTTTTATCAATAGTTTTGATTAAAGAGTTTTAAACATTCATTTCTTAATTGTTATGTGTTACTTTGAGTGTATAAAGCTATAAAGAGACAGCTCCGATCTTTTAAGATTTCAGTCCAAGAAGAGAAGAGCTGATTTCACATAACGCAGTATGTTTTCTTAATACTACATTTATTTTTAAAAATAGTTACCTCAAAACTGGATCTATTTTTTTTTTTTAATTTTGTAGAATGACATTCATATTACTGCAGATTCATAATTTAATAATCTCGTCAAACTCTCTCTAGAATTTTTTTTATTGTTATTCTAGGTAATAAAAAATTAATATATTAATTAGAAAAATGTACTGGTACAAATCCGGAATAATGAAATTAGAAATGTATGTGCAAAACTTAATTTAAAAAAATTACACTACCAGTGATGCGGCTAGAGGGATGCGCTGGAATCTTTTGAGCTCTACTCCCCACACATGGGGGATAGAGTGGGCTCAGGGATCCTCAGGTCGATTGTGTAAATATTGTATATAAGAGTGTAAATGTGATTAGAGACTATATTATTTTAGATTATTTATTTATTTTTTCATACACATAGTTTGATTATGTTCATTTTCTTTATCCTTCTGTATATATTTTATGAGAGATTTCTTTTATTTTCATTTTACTTTATTTTAGTATAAATGTGATCATTTATCACTATTACCTATTGTTCACAACTGTGTGGCGATTGTAATATCTATCAATAAATAAAAAGTATGAAAATCACCCCAAAAAATATTTTCTTAAATATTAATAATTTTTTCTCAGCTTCTAAGGCCCATTGTAACAAAAGCTAGAACGCATAGTTTGATATTTTTGGATGTACAATCTTAATAAGAAATTAGTTATAATCAGTTTCTTCCTCATCACCTTTAAGTACGGCATTAGAATAGGCAAAGAATTCAACCAAAAGGATTAAGTTTGAGATGGAGGGGTTTTATCTGGGTGGCTCCTACTATGGAAGCTATCCCCTCCTTGGTGGACACAAAACGGCAATGGAAGCAATAACGCTCTTGAAATAGAAAGCCGCAGAAAAAGTAGGAAGTAAATTACACAAGACCATAAAGTTGTTCCCCGGCTTCAAAAACAGAAATAGAGGCCGAGCTTGAATAACCCCAGGACCCCCGAGGACCGGAGAAATAAGACATCGATTTCAGAATCGATGAGTCGACTACGAGAAGAAAATTCCCGCGCGACCCACGGCAATTAGATATTTCCCACAAGGCTGGTTTGGAACTTTTCCAATATGGCGGTCGGGGAAAATTAGGAGGAGGGGGAGGGGAAGAGGGGGTGGTCCAGGGCAAGGCTTTTATTCCACTTTTCCCCTCCTTTTTTCCACTCGGTGGAATTCCACCCCGTCCGTTAATATATATAAGGAAGGGGGGGAAGGCTTTTTATCAGAGCTTTTAAGGGTCCGGGTTCCACTTCTCCATATATGCCCCTCCAGCTTTCTTAAGTGTGTGCAGCTCTTTCTCCCTCTCAATCAATATGAGGAGCTGCGTAATTGATTAAAAAACCAGGCCTAGGAGGAGTACGTTGACCTGAGGTTTGTCCGCACTCTTGGTCACTGCCTGAGGTAGGCCTGGTCAGGGGATATGTGGGGCGGATGCATCCAAGATAATGCAAGCGCAAATAAAACACAGGCGGATTTCTTAAGACATTTACACGCTCGGTCAAAAGTTTAAAATCACCAGTACTGTTATATACTTGCACATTTTTAATTTTAATTTTTTTTTTTGCATTGTCAATTATTTGGATCAAATCATGAAAATTCTAAAATAAAAAGTAATTAAAATTTGTTCGTACATCAGGTTTTATATAAACTTTTTGTTATTACAAGGTTAATTATTAATACTTTATTGAATAAGTAAAGAAAAATCTCCACCTCATCAAAGATTAATTTAATTTTTTCTATGTTCCTCTGAATGTATATTATTTGTTGAAGTATATAGTACTTCTGTTGTGATTAAGTTCCATTTGTAAAACTATTTCAGTTAGTTTCCATGTATTGCAAAGTTAATCGAATTTCTCAAAACATTGCGTTGCCTAAGTGTAAAGCAGAGTACATTAAAAATAAATAAATGGCTGTTTACTTTAGGAGGACTGAGCTATCATCTACAATGTTACAATACTATAAAATTCATTTAGTCGATCATATGCATAACTTTTCTCATGAAATGAACTATTCAGGCCATCTACGCGTATGTGCCGCATTTATAGCTCTTTTTTGTATATAGATAACGTGTACAGATATTTTCTGTTATAAAGCGGATAAAACATTGGCAGATCCTAATGGGGAAGGAACGTCTCTTGCCTTCTCCCCTCCTTCATAAAGAAATTTTAATTTTTGAATAATTTTATATTTTATTCTCCATATTTTTATTCGCAGTTTGAGTTTTATGGTGCTTTTTAAAAATTAGTTATTTCAAAAATTAAAACCTAAAATGTTATTTTTCAAATCCCACTTGATACCGGACATTTTTTTTTTCACTGACCATTTATGAATTCCACATGAGAACTAGCAAAAATTCCTATCTATACCTAATAAATTCCTATTTAAAAAAAGAATTAAAACATTCCAAATAATTTTCTTGACCAAAAATAATTATGTACCTTTACTAAATCATAGAGGGTAATATGGAATCGAAATTTAATCTGAAAGCCCTCGATATTTTGTGTCCAAGATTCTGTTAAAATGTGATTTTTGATTGAACCAGTCGAAATTTCGGTTTTTTTTTTAAACAAAGAGAATTTAGAAATCGATTTTCAGAACTTTCAAATATTTTTTGTGGTGTTTTATTAATATTATCATTACGAATCATCATTACGAACAGAGTATGTAGCTCTGCTTTGTAGTATGTAGTTGCTATGAACTGATCTTTCAAAACTATAGAAAGGCAATTTTGTTTCTCCTCATTCAGACGTGTAGTAATATAATTTTTCCGAAACTGAACCCCTCTTTCAAAATTTATTACTCGGAATTAATTCAAATATTTTTTTTATATTACTTTAGATATTCATTACTTGCATTATTTTTACTTGTAGATGTATGATGATAAAATAAATTTAAATGAATATTTAATTCAATATCAAAATAATTAACTTTATAAATAAAAATATAGACAGTTAGTTAATATAGATAGTTTCCTCTAAAATATAGGTACTTTTAACAAATTGAAATTCTACAACAAAAATTTCAGTTCATTTCAAAATTCAAATTTTACTCATCTGGAGATACGGAGTTGAGCTTTGGGGCTCTTCTAAACCTTCGCATTTCTTTCGTATTCAATATTTACAATCCAAAATCCTTCGTAAAATCCCCAATTCTCTTTACTTTGTCACATCATATCATCAATATTCATATCAACCCTTCCATTATAAACTCCTTTACCATCCAAACCCACTAGTTTCTAACCTTCCTCTGCCATTCCTGACATCCCTCCGAGGTGCCTGAAAAGAAGATGGCAACGAGACCTGCTAATGTAAAAATGTCATGAGAGTGCTACCAATGGTAGTTTCTCTACACGTCTGTATCATTCCATTATAAACTTAAATCAAATTTACTGGATGTATTTATATCAATGTAGAGTTGTAAATAATAATAAATAAATAAAGAAAATTGAAAAAATAACTGAATTTGCAGCCTCACTCAAATGATCCTGGAAAAGTAGCATGAAGATTCCTTAGATGAAGACTT
>NW_027108633.1:254694-261590 GCF_000696795.3 Halyomorpha halys | reverse complement strand
AATGAATAAAATTAAAAAAAATATATAATAAAAAAAAATAATACTACAAATCCGCATTTTCAATTAAAATTGAACTTATTCGCATTCGGTGGTCCAATGATAATTTTCGAAAGTGAATTTTAATAGAATATTCCTCAAATAGTTTTCTGTAAAAAAACGGGACTTTTTATATGGGATTTTTTTTTTATTTAGGAGGTAGGGGGTTTATTTTATTTAGTAAAGAATTATGATCCCTTGACACCTAAAAATAACATTCAATATACTTTCGCAGTTCGTTTAGAAAACTATCTAGGGCTTAAAATTGTATTTGAACGCAAAAGAAGATCTATATCAATTGAAAAATAATTCTCTAAATTTTGATGCTTAATCAAGTATTTTATGGACACCAAGCATTTTCTTCGGCGAACTTTTTCTATATCCCTCTACTTATACTTTCATGTTTACTCACGTGTAGGTTTCTTAGTCCATAACTCGTTCCTCTTGGCTTAGCTATCGTTCTTGGTTAAGTCCCTACGTAATATACCCATACGGTACTAAGAGATACCTTTACCCACCGCTGCTAGAGGGACGACAGAAGAGAGTATTAAGACCTGGACTGGCTATAAAGCAGAAGGTGGAGTAGCCTTCGGAGCTTGATGATATCTGTTCCTGTAGTCTTATTGGGGGAGCCTGCAGTCTTTGGTCTAGGTGAGGGCAACCATTGTCTTTCTTCCCTCATAAATTCAAAGCTTCTCTCCCAGCACGCACCACATATCAGCACTTCTTTCCCTTCTCGCTATGCAGGGAATTAAAGATATCAACCAAAGATTACTTACTATCGAATAATGTATTGGAGGCCCCTCGCTTCAGGAGCATTTTTGGTACCTGGTGTCTGGTGCATCCCTAGAAAAACTTTACTAAACATACGATCGAGGAAAAGGCGTCAAATACTAATGATAACTGACTTTTCAGTGAAATAAAAAGTCGGATACAAATATTTATATTTAAATATTAATCTTATTAAAGAGTAAAACTTTTTATTATTACTGAGGAATAAAACTGGTCGTCAGTTTCCTGCTAAAAATTTTGGTAAATAATCCTCTTTTTTTCGTTCCGTACAGCTCAAGTAGCCCATATTTAATACTCTATTCAATCACAAAATTCTAATTAAATGATATTCAACTACCAATACATTACTGCCAAAATAATATTAGATATATATTATGTTGAAATAATCAAGTAATCATATTTCATAGTAGTTCACATGAATACTGTTTCATCAGATATAGTGAAAATAGATGGTTTGCACCTATATGTTGTCCTGCTCTAATGAAAGACGTGTATTATTTAAAAAAATCTATAAAAATAAAGATGATTTGATTCAGACACTTTACTTTATTAGCACTAATACGGTTCAAATAAAATTATATGTTACAAAGAAAAAATGAAAGTGCTTGTAAAGACATTGCATTTGAATTTCTTTAAGTTACAGAAAAATACAAGAAGCGAAATATAACCAAAATAATTCAAATATAAAAATTAAGTCTTTGCATGAAAATTACTTCAAAAATAATCACCATGGAATAGCAATAATATATTAATGCTATGATTGAAATTTCGATGTTATAATTATGTAAAAAATTTGTAAACAAGATTTTTAAGTTATATAATTTAAAATTATACCAGGTTTATATTTAGTTATATGCTCAAAACATGAAAATAGTTTAGTTTAGGCAGACTTTTTTATTTGCCCCCAAAATTTGTCGTTTTCATCTCAGTGTGTGCTGCTTGTAACTTTTTTGGTTAATGTGGAAATTTTCTAAAATAAAGAGAAAATATTGTTTTTTTATTTTAAGATTTTTACCATCTAATTCCTCTCGAATCCAACCCTTACAGTCCAAAATTCTTCGTAAAATCCTTAATGCTCCTTACTTTGTCACAAATCATCCATCAGGACCTCAATGTCCCCTATGTTGCCGATTTGGTCAGAACCAGATACCTATCCTTCCATAATAAACTTCCCAATCACCCAAACCAACTCGTTTCTAACCTGGCTTCTCCTTCACTACCTAATAATCCTCCTAGACGTCTGAAAAGAAGATAGCCTCGAGATCTTCTCCTTTAGAAATGTTTTTGGAGTTCTATCAATGGGTAGATTCTCCACTTGTTTTTATCATGTCATAATATCACTTACAGCAAATTTACTTGATGTGTATATATGTATAAAGTTGTAAATATCAATAAATAAATTATTAAAAAAAAAAAGAAAAAGATTTTTACTAAAACCATAATAAAGCTACCATTTTATATTTTCATGTATTTTATATTTACATTACCTCAGCAGTGAGCCCATTTACTTGAAAATTAGGTGGTGGCTGATAGACTATAGATTTATTGAGAATAGATGATTTTAAAATATTAAATCTATTTAGGAATCATCGCTGGAGAGACTAGGGGAGGAGAAGAAATATTGTCGAAAATACCTTTTCTTTGAGTATCAACCTAAGATTCATAAATAAGGCATATATTTTTAGCATTAATACAATAAGATATAATTACTTAAATTTTAAGTAATGATAAGAAAGATAATCGAAATCTCCGAGATGACAGTGAGGAAGGTGGTGTGGTACGCCAGGGGAACAGATTCGGCAGAGGATAAGAAATAAATCCTTAGATATGATCAAGGAATGCTCCCTTGTAAATGAGTCGGCTATTGGAGAAGACGTCTTTTTCAGCTCCTAGCCTTTTTTGGGTGAAATTTTTTCGAGCTGCCCGAAAGGCGTTTGATATATTTTTAGTAGGCCGAGAGAAATATTAGGTTTGTGTGTCCCTCATCTGGTCTCGACTCGTGTCTTCTATTCTTTTTTTTAATTCTGTTCTTTATTAAATGTTCCCAAGAAGAATACTACTATAGAATCATGTTCAGGAGAATCATTACAATACATAACTAAAATTTATAGTCTTATTTGCTTCGGTTCCTGTCCAATGAGTGTTTATAAATTCATATAAGTGAGATCTGACTCCTGATATGCAGAACGGAAGTCCAAATGGTTCTTATTTGTCTTAGTAAATGCAAAACTACAAGTATTTGCCTTATCTGATGGCGGCGAAGGACTTCATCGAGTTTCTGCTGTCGGGCCAACTCTGTCATTTAGTAACATTCCTTCGTCAAGGAACTACATAGCGATCTCTAACTACTACTACCACTAGGACACAAACTATCAGGCAATGGATACATTTAATATTCCTTATACCATATTAGAATCGATATATGTTATTTACTCCAAAATGTTATAAACGAATATAAAAATCTGTTCATTGAATGAGATCTCTTGCCCTGTCTGAAAATCACTCGATACAGGAAATGTAGTTATGTTTGAAGTCGACATTATAAATGTTACGAAAAAATGTTTTTAATAATGCAGAGCCGAAAAGTTCATCGTTAATAATAAAAAAAAAATCGAAATATTTTATAAAGAGATATCTGCTACCGGGTATTTTAAATCAATTCTTACCATAATCATCTTACTAGTTGTTTTATGTGAGTTAAAATAATGACTTAACTTCATGAAGTTAATAAAAATAAATTTAATATATAATCGAATCATCATTTTTTTTTAATAATTTATTTATTGATATTTACAACTGTATACATGTATACACATCAAGTAAATTTGCTGTAAGTGATATTATAACATGATAAAAACATGTGGAGAATCTACACATTGATAGAACTCCAAAAACATTTCTAAATGAGAAGATCTCGAGGCCATCTTCTTTTCAGACGTCTAGGAGGATTATTAGGTAGTGAAGGAGAAACCAGGTTAGAAACTAGTTGGTTTGGGTGGTTGGGAAGTTTATTATGGAAGGAATGGTATCTGGTTCTGGCCAAATCGGCAACATAGGGGACATTGAGGTCCTGATGGGAATCATCATTTAAATGTATTTCTTGTACCGAGTACAACTTTTCTGTTTAGAAAAAAAAAATCATTTCTTGAGGAATTTAATGAGCAATGTATGAACTATAGAAAATATATTACAATTAAAACGAAATTTTTAACCGTTAGTTTGTATTACACGCCTCTAAAGACTGGCCAATCAATTTTATTTAAAGCTCCAACTTTCAACAAGCATTATAAAAATTAAAATATCTATATATCGTGATTTGCTGTATTATTTGGCGACGTCTGCGTGTGTTCATATGTATGCACATAAGCATAAGCTTGTATGATTTATATGAACATATAAGGGCACCGATTCCATAGTGGTGATTTTATTCTCCTAGAAAAATAGACACAACAATAAATAAATTGTAAATGATGAATATTCTCTACTCCAGCTAGAATATTCTGCCCAAATAAATGATAATAATCCATTGTAAAAAGAATCTGATGTCTGCTGCATTGGTCGTATCACACAACCTTCACTTACTGAATTTTTCTGATTTTCGAAAAAAAAAATATTAAAAGCTGAGGAAGGCGAAAATTATGAATGAATTTTTTTTATTTTTCTGTTATAAAATTTCGTATTTTAGGCTTTATCGAGATGTGAATAATGAAAAAAATTTTTTTTTTTCTGCCAACAATACAACAATTTAACGAAAGATAATGAACCGTAATGGATTTGAGAAAGATCGGGCATTCTCGGCTTTTACTGTAAGGATCGGATATTTCTATTTTTCTTATTGGAAGAAGATAGTTGACCGTATGAAGTAGATTGTAGGAAGATAGTCTGGGTGGCGTTCAATAAGAGAACCAAAATAGAAGAAAAAAATATTTATTGTTAACCAAAGTTTTGTCCCACTTTGCCCGGCGGTCAGTCGTCATCCTTCATTCAATCAAGACAGCCCTGACTAAACCCTGCAAAGTGGGACCAAACGTTGCATAACAATAAATAGTTTTCTTCTACTATTTTGGTTCCTTTATTGGCCGCCTCCCGGACTATCTTCCTACAATTTTCTATCGTTGATTTATTCTTAAAATTCTTTGATATTTTGTACTTTATATATAGTTTATTATTACTAGCAATGAGAACTTTTTTTCAATTAAACAAAATTGAAGTTATTTTAGAGGAAGATTTTATAAAAATTCATAATTTAAGCCTTGGTGGACTGCTTCAGTAGAGATAACTCCTATCTGATATTAAAAACTACCTAACTCTACCTTCATTGAAAGTTTTAGAGAAACTTAAAAAAAAAGTAAAATAGATTTAGGGCTCTCCTTAGCTCAGGTGGATAGGCGCAGGTCTATCAAACTGAGATCTGCGGGCGGTCCCGGTTTGAATCCGGCCTTGGTCGTTGACTTTTTAATTATTGGCAGTCCCACAAAACGAAAAACTTGATCCCCCACCATGGTTAGGCAGACTGTTAACCATGGTTAGGACTCCAATGGGAGTCTTTGGCCGGAAAAAAAAAAATTGCAGTAACATCTATAGCAATTTCAGCTGTTGACATAGTAACCATTCGAGATTTTGACACAGGTCTCATCAGATCTCATGTATTTCCGTCGAAAACTCAAATTCAAAATTTAGTATGATCGCAATATTTTCTATTATTATATATGTCGTATATTTTAATACAAATTTTTTTTGAAAAAAGATAAGAAATTAAATATGCAAAAAAAAAAATGTTTAAAAAAGTTTTTCAATTTAAATAACAAATAGCCGACGAGTTAGAATATTAAAACCAGGGATTAAAAGCATTTGTTAACTCGAATTTCCCGTCACAAAAGCTTTCAGGATTACGAAGGAATAAATGACCCCGACTCTAACTTTAACATAATTTAAACAAATTACAGGACTTCCTGTACCAGAGCTCCCGGTTTTGTTCATTTTTCCTTTTCTTTTCTCCTCCTTTTATTCATTTTTTCCTGACTTATCCTCCTGCCTCGAGAAAAGGAGATGGGAGAGGGATCTTCTAATGAACGGATCCAGTCATCAATAACAATTAGGAGGACCGCGGAACAGCATTAATCCACAGCCTAATCACTACCCTTGTTCCCATCTGCATAAATTGCCCATCTCCTTGTCCCTGTTGAGGGAGATTGATCTGCTTCAGTGTCTGTCCTTCTCGATTCACAAGGGCCTATCTTGTCTGCGCCAAATTAAGGATTTGGATTAAGGATCTGTTTTCTGTTCTCAATAATTTTAGAATATAATTTATATAGTCGAGTCTCAATAATTTGGACCCTTAAAATAATCCTGGTCCCTTAAAAAATCCTGAACGATTTAAAAAAAAAAAGATCAATATATTTTGGTTCCCTAGGTAATTAGAAGTTGTAGCAACTGCATCTTGAAGTTAGGGTTCCCCAACTAAAAATAGTTTGAAATCCATTGCTTTTGTAATTATCTTGAACATGCAAGATACTATTTTTTAAGAATTTTAGTTTTATAAATGAGATAATTAGGTTTTGGATTGTAAGAATTAGATGCAGGAGGAATTTGATTGTTTGGTAGAGCCCCAGAGCTCAATTCTATATGTCCAAATTGGTCTGATTATCATAGCGTATAATAATTTTTTTTTGCGAATGGGATTTTTTTCGTACCTCCTGGAAATAGTGAATAGGAAGCTTAGAGCGTTTGTCAGGTAGGTGTTGTGGCAATCCAAATCGACGAGCAGTTTCTTGTCGTTTCAGTATTGTATGTAGATTCCAAGTAAGTCTCTTGTCAAGATGGAGTCCTAAGTATCGAATCTGACTCAGGAAATTTTAGCAATGCTGATCCTGAAAGTAACTTGGGGCCGCCCGTAGCTCAGTGGTTAAGACACAGTCTTACCAATTTGATGTCTATTGGCGGTGCCGGTTCGAATCCGGCCTGGGACGTTGACTTTTTTCATTGAGTGGCGGTCCCACAAAATGAAGAACTTTGACCCCCAACCATGGTTAGGCAGTATAGGACTCCAACGGGAGTCTTGGCCAAAA
>NW_027108633.1:243605-254644 GCF_000696795.3 Halyomorpha halys | reverse complement strand
AGTGGCGGTCCCACAAAATGAAGAACTTTGACCCCCAACCATGGTTAGGCAGTATAGGACTCCAACGGGAGTCTTGGCCAAAAAAAAAAAAAAAAAAGTATCTTAAACTAGACATCATTATTGGCCTAGTCACATCTAAAAAAAAAGCTACAAATTATTGTATAATGGTTTATTATTTCAATTAAGTACTTTATTATATCGATAATATTTTATTGATAACAAATTATAAAATACAGGGCGTTTCCACTCGCAAGATTTTCCTAACCACTTTTGGTTTAAAGTTTAACTATATTGGAATGGAAGGTGAACCGTTTTCCATGAGATCCTCTGCAAATATCTTAAAAATGGTTCTTACTCTTTCGACAACCCAAGACTCCCGTTCGAGTCCTATACTGCTAAAAAATGTTTTTACTTTTTAAACTTCAATATATCATATCTTTGCTAATAATGGTCCGATTTCGATAATTATTTTTTTTGTCTTGTATGGTATTTCATTACGTTGTAGATATTTCGTGTGTATAGTTGCTAAATGACAGAGATACAGCTGTTGGAAACATTTTTTTTTTTTGCCCGTTAATTTGAAACGAAAAGGCGAATGGTAATAACGGATTTCTTCCATCATTGTTGGGTGGCCTGTGACTTTCAGTGTAAATTTATTTTTTGTTTATTTTTTATTTTATTTTATTTTTTGGACTTGAATTGTTGGTCAATTATTTGATGAGTTTAAAAAATGAATCTTTGACTATTCGTTAATTTTTTTTATGACCAAATAACAACGTTTTAAGATCCTAGAAAGCTGTATTTGTAGAAGCCAAATACTTTGAGGACCAACAGAAAACTGTATTCTGCCTTGCACTAAGAGCTTCCACATGGCGTAAATACAAAATTACCATGCCGCAAAATCATGATTGAATTCGTGATCATTACATCAATTATTCCAAAAGCATTAGGTGTTGATAAAAAGTTATCAATGATTGAATTTAAAATTAAAGCCTAGCATTATTAGTAATATTTTTAAATATCAACTGTAAATCAATTGAAGGAAAAAGTACGGGTGAGAAATACTACCTAAGAAAAACACACAAGGGGCTGAAAGGAAAGAAAATAAGAGAATATTTTTGAATCTTTAAGGATTTTCTTAGTAAAGGGAAAGGGGCCGGGTAAGGGAAAATACCGAAGGGAATAATTAGATGGGAAAAGAGACAAAATTAGGGCTTATCTCCATATTCAGAGCCTGGGCCCTTAATGGCGCCCATCTGCAAGGGAAAGCAGATCTTATAGGGGCAACCCTTTCTTAGCCAGTCCCTGCCGGAGGATGAAATATTTTTGATCATTTTATTTCAGTCCTCTTCGTTTCAAGTCCTAAGTACCCGTTATTTATCTCAAGGTGAGTGGTGCAGCACTTGGCGGGCTTTAAAAATTGAATAAATTTTCATAATAATTATCACAATTAGAAAAAACATTATAAAAATAAAGATGACGATTGGTTAAGAAATTATTAATTTCGGAAACATTCAATATTCATTCCTTTTCTTTAAAATATTTTTCACGTTCACACTAGATTTGTTCCTGATTCCTAGTAACTTTTTCACAGATAACTGAATATAATCATTAACACAATTCAACTCATAGGAATGGCTGTAATAATGTTTCTTACTACGTCGATGAGTAATCAAACAATGTAATTTCTACTAAGTCAAAATATGGAAGGATCTGTACCCCATATCGCCGTTGCAAAGCCAAAGTAACGTGTCATTCTATCCTCTTCGGATTTACAATAATATCTTACTATAAATATAATGTCACCAATTAAAATTACAACACTATCAAATGACTTATTTGAAAATTAGAAATTAGCAGGTTTATATTAGCAACCATAATTCTTACCCAATTCTTTCAGATATCTTCAGATACACCACTATGGTAATGCATCGACGCTATCATGTGAACCTGTCCTGCAATATATTTTTTAAATTATTTTACGATTAAGTCAGCATAGAATCTTAGAGCTCTTGAATGTTTCTCCAATACTGTCTGTTTCTAGAAACGTTCTTTATTTTTTGCATGGGCTTGTCTGACTCTCATTGATTTATTTCTGCAACTTCCCATTGACAGTCAAAACTTATCACTTCTTAGACATCGATTATAATAAATACAGTTATTTTTTTCTAATTTTTTAAAAAAATTCATTGTAAGTACTGCGATAAATTTAAAAAAATCTTACATCCCTGGACGTATCAACACAGATATTTTCAAGAAATGTTTCATTGTTTTTTCATTGGATGGGCGAGCTGCAACGATCCATCAGAAGCCATGGTTACTCAGTTTTTCTGTAACAAAATAATTCAAAATAACGTTTAAATATGGTAAATAGCAAATCAATGATATAAATCAAGTTGCATTGCAAAAATTGAAGAATAAAAATAAATCATATTCTGAATATAAGAACGAATTTTTATGAAAAAGCTAAAAGAAAAAAAATTAAATTGTCAATTTGTCAAATAAATTTCAAATTGTCAATATTAACAATAACATAGAGAGGGATAAAAAATGTTCATTTTCCATGTAGTACTATTACAAAAAAATTAAGGACGAACCAATATGTGCAGAACTTTTACAGTTTGGTGTTCCTAATTAATTTGTTTTTGTTATATTATCCATTTTCATATAAATAAATGAAGTAATAATACTGAACATAGATATAAAATATAATATGTTTAATGTAATCACACTTGTTACAAAAAACGGAAAACATCAATAACTCGATTTATGAAATATATCTTGTAAAAGTTTCCCAAAAACTATTTTAACTTATTACGTTGGGGCCGAACAGAGTGAAGGATTGTCTTGTTCCAAGGTAGTTTTTCCAGAAGTATTATAATTTAGATGGGAGAGCCCTCGATAAACTGCTGGAGATAGTATGTCTGGAACAAAAGTCATCAATACCGGAGAAGATATCATTTGTTCAAGGAGTTTTTTAGCCACTATTAGTCTTTGGTTTACATCCTTGGATGGTTTGTTTTGGAGGGTGCTTGATGATGATAAGATATAGCCATGTTCAACAATCGACATTTCGTTTTAAATTTATTCCCATTAGAATCTACAATTGAGGTTATGTTGGGAAAATTTTCAGATAGGTAATACTGATTCGGTGAAGAAGCATTTTTAAAATTTAAGTTTCACACTTGCACCCTTTTAATCAAACAAATACTAATATTATCATTATATCACAGATTTAAAAAAAAAAAAAAGCAAAGCCTTACTACATAATGAAAACATATAATTAAATTCTTATATAAAATGTTTAAAATTTCAGATGTAATTGTAGAGATGTAACAAATACATTTCAGATGTAACAACTACAAAAATCGTCTCCTCACTTCATGGAATTCTTCACAACCCCTCTCTATCCCCTTATACAGGTCACTACCATACAACCCCTCTCTTTCAGAAAACATCAAAAACTCTTACGTTATACTGTAACTAATCTTCGTATTGCTATTAGACCTCACAACACACTATCTAATATCTACTCACAACTGAAAGACCCTATCCCTCTTCAACACCGATCACATACTGTATACCGCATTCCTTGCTCCACTCCCAACTGTAATTCTGCTTACATCGGTGAAACCAAAAACCCTCTTTAAAGACTCCATACCACAGCACAAATACTCATTTTCCTCGCATAATCATTCTGCCTCTAACCTTTCAGAACATTCTCTATCTTTAAATCACTCCTTCGATTTTGATAATACGTCTATACTACCCACAGTTCGTTGCCATGACAAAAGGTTTATCTCTGAAAGCTTCTATATCCAATTAGAACCTTCTTTCGTCAATTTAAAAACCGAAAAACATAACTTATCGTTAAAATATTCCCAAATAGTTAATTTATTAAAAAAGTAACAAAGTTTTTTTATTTATTTATTTTTTTCCCTCCTATAGTTTATGTTCTTTTACATAATTTCGTAATTTTTATAACGTAGTTTTTAACTGTTTTATGTTTCCTTACCCACACTATTAGTTCTGTCACGGCATTATTGTCATGTTTTCTATTCACTTCTTTTGTTTATATTTTGTTTCTTTATTCTAGTATTATACAAACATATTTTATTTCTGACCGCAACCCCAACCATCTTCTCTTCATGTACATTATCCACGGTTAACCGTTTCATTATTATAATTGTAGAGTTTTTATTTTTCAGTTTCTTACAAGAAGACCTAAAAGAGCTCTATTACGGTTTATATTAAACCTCGATAAATGAACCATAAAGTAGTTTATATTCAGGTTCTCCGTAACAATAGCAGTTTTCGTGATGTAGAATAAATTCACAAAATGTTGATTTCTCGTTATTTCAAAAAATCTTAGGGAAACATCGTATCTCGGTAAATATTGAACGTTGAAGGAGCTCTATTAGTGCCCAAATTAAAACTCGTTAGATGTACTATAAAGTAGCATATAATGACCATTTATATAAGTACAGCAGTTTTCACGATTTTAGCCTAAAGTTATGTTGATTACACATATACCACAAAACATTATGATTAGCAGGCTAAATGTTAATTTCTCAATATTTAAAAAAAAAATGCTTGAAAAAATGTATCTAGAAAAGCATTGAACGAAAGTAGTTCTATTAAGACTCAAGTTTTAGGTAATTCAATCTACTTTAAAAAGTGTGTTAATAATATTTAATTACTAAATTAGACGATTCCGGCAATTACAGCACTTACCAAACAAACGGTCTATACTTCTAATCTATTACAAAAGACTGACTACATGACTATAACAAGGCCTATCTGAACACATAGAGTTTTGAGGCTCCACTAAACCTTCCAATTCCTCTCCTATTCAATCCTTCATAAAATCCTCAACGATTCTTATTTTGTCACCAATAAAATCATCCATTAAGACCTTAATGTTCCATACATAACCGAGTTAGCGCGAACCATATATCAATCCTTCTATTATAAACTCCCTAACCATCTAAAGCCACACTATTCTAAACTTGCTTCCATTCTTGACAATCCTCTGAGGCGCCTGAAAAGAAGATTCGAGGCCATCTTCCAATGTAGAAATATTATATGGTTGACAGAAATGGGTAGTTTCTCTACATGCTTGTATCATACAATTATGATCTTACATAAAATTTACAAGATTTATGTTTATGTAAATATAGTTGTAAATTTCAATAAATGCACTGTCATATTCTCACTATGTGGATGAACAGGCTTGGATGTCCATACGTAACTTAGGTTAAACGACCAGACACAGTTAGTGTATTAAATAAATTGTATGTAATGTAATAATAAATAAGAATAAATGTATCAATAATATTCTTTCTGGTTATCATAAAAGTTCTACAACTTGTTCCAAAGCATCCGTTATAGTTTAGATCCGTATCGATTAGATCCAAAACCAAGGACTTCATCTGGACAAGCAACTAATTTGAAATCTGAATGCTAGACAAAAAAAAAGTTCATCAATCCAAGCTAATTCTACATTCACATCACAAATGCCGTAAACTACTAAGTCATCACAAACATGACTAACCGGATTCGTTGAGACTGATGACAAAAATTTGGACAAAGAACATTATAACAAATCCAATGCCTTGCTACCAACATTTATTTTCCCAAGTCACATTAATTTATAAAAATATTAATATAAGGGCCTTTATAGATTTAATAAACCTATAATTCGAAGATTGTTCTTAGAACATATGGTTTTCATTTTCAAAGAATTAATTCATCAAAAATCTATTACCACTGCTGACACATTCTAGCACTGAAAAGACCAGTAACAATGGGACAATCCATCTTCTGCCTGAATCCTTTTCCGGGTTTTGATTACCAAGTATTTAAAAAATCCACTCACGAAAAAGGACCTTAAAAAAGGCTATTATTAAAATGCCAACTGGATTCGAGCGAGGGAGACAAAAAAGAATGCATCCCCGAAGAAGAGAGACCAGGAAGTAGCGTGTCCTCTAGATTAGAATCTGAGGTTCCTCGGAGACAACTGTCGAGCCCCTTATTATGTTTCGGGGACATTTGGTGACTATAACCGACTGCGGTAATTAGCCGCAACTTCTGTACCGTTCCTGGTAAAGTTCTGATGCTCCTTTGTTGTGAATGAGAGAAAGAGGATCATAGCGCACAATGATACAACTAGTAATGTAATCATAGGTCCTCAAAAGATCGACATTTATGATCATAGGTTCTATTGCAATCGTTTTTCAGTCAATAGAAAACTGACATAAGTAAAAGTAAGATGTTAGTCAATTGTACGGTGCCTCTGACCAGAAGTGCTGGAATTACTATGTTTAAAAAGAAAACAATATCAGTATGGAAGATGACACGTCATTTTAGAAAAACGTCAACAAAAAACCGTGCCCGTGTAGGCCTCATATTTCCGTGACAACGTATACTCTATGCTAATATTACATAAATATAAATTAAAATCAATCCAATGTTATATATTTGAAATAATAAACCAGTTCACATATTGAATTCAGATATTTATTTTTGCTTGGTTATACATTAATTAATTTTTATACATATGATATAATATCCATATGTTAAACGAAGTCAATTTCCGTTACGGGACACTTTTTCTAACATGGCATCCCGCAAAATGAGTTATAAGACGTTGTCACGTCAAAAACTTCTTTCATAAGGTTGTAGTACTGTTCAATTAAGTGTCTTAATTGTAAATTATTAGTTAATTTTATGGAAATAAATAAAATTTCCAACTTTTCAGAAACCTAGCTCTTAAGTGCTTATGGGTTGAATTTTACCCGATTTATTGAACATTTCTACAATATAATATCCACAAATAATTTAATTTTTAAAAAAAATTAAAGAAATAGTTTAATTCTTCTAAATTAACTAAAATACTAAAATTCCGCAGTATGAGTAACCTACTATTGACAGTACAATAAAGTAAATACGATAATAAATATGTGAACCGCTACGACCTATGAAGGGTCATGGGTTCAGTACTTTGCAAAAAAGCACTGTTTTAATTTCTTTTTTTTTATTAAAGAGTAATAATACATAAAGAGCAGGAAGTAGCAACATATAAGTATCCATTCATTCCATACATACCGAAAAATGAAGAATGAAAAACAAAATGGAAATTATAGCAATGGTACTCACAAAATTAAGTTTAAAAACATGATAGGTGTAAAAAAAAATATTAAAACCACCATCAACTGTCCCGTTACAGACTCATTAAGCTCGTTAAAGGTTTAGATTAGATGTGTCCAGAGCATCCGAAAATTTCCTGCATGCATTTACACTTAAAAACTCAACACAATATGGGTATGTCAGTTACATTTATATGGGTTCCAAGGCATGTAGGAATCTCAGGGAATGAACTAGCCGATCACGCTGCAAGAGAAGCACTCGCGCTTCCGGGGCGGGGTAAAGCAATTTTAACTCCGTCAGAGATGAGCAGGCCTCTTGTAAAGGAAGTCAAAGATAAATGACAATCTTTGTGGTATGAAAGCCCAATGAATAAATTAAAAATTATTAAAAAGGATCTCAAGCCCTGGGGTACCTCCAGTCGCAAATGCCGTAGAGAGGAGGTTGTACTGACCAGGCTGAGAATAGGTCACACGAGGCTCACCCACACTATCTTATTTCAATAGAAACGCCTCCGTACTGCCAGTATTGCAACAACAATCTAACAATAAGCCATATTTTCCAACAATGCCCATATTTCACACCACACCTCAATAGCTTTGGACTAAACCAAGATATCTCAAAAATTCTTGGAGACGATGATAAAACAATAGAATTAGAGTTTCAGTTTTTAAAATCACAACATTTACTAGCAAAGATATAACATTGAATGGGAGAAAAAAAACAATAAATAAAATTAAACGAATATGAGAAAAATAAAATAAAATATAAATGGCGTTGATGACCAATGAGGTTTGGCGCCACTAAACAAAAAACAAACGAACGGAGCGGTCCCTCCTCATTTTAAAACATCTACATTGGCTACGCGGCTACAATTGTAAAACCTAGTCCAGCGGACTCCGTATACATATTAACCTTAAAATTCCACTATGGCAACAAAAGAACATTAATAATTCTGGTGAATTTTTTTTTTTTTTTTGTATGCATATATATTTAGTATGTATAAATAAAAAAAAAACAAAATAAGAAAATATAATAAGTCGATAAAATTAAATAAAGTTGATTAAACAATAATAAAGCTATTTATATACTAGATAAAGACTACTTAATTTGAATTTAAGTAAAAATGTAATAAATACACATTTGCACCGAAATTATTTACATTCAACCTTGGGAACTCTGAATTAAGGTCTGCCACCCTCGTGTGGAAGTCAAAGCTAGTAGCTCCAAGAGAAAAATTATTTACCTGTTGTTCGAATTCTGAAATAATAGCTTGATATGATTTTTGAATCTTAATTACACTCCTGTCACAATTGTAACTTATCTAAAAATCTAAATATGACGACTCAATCCCCCGATTCCGAATTCATTGCTTTTTTTAAGGCATCAGAATGCCTAAAAGAGTACGAGCAGTAAAGGAGAGTGTAAGGTGATGATGAAGTATGAATCGACACTTAACAGTCGAGAATTAATAAATGAACCACAGGCACCGCCCTTAGCCAAGTCCCTCAAGGGCTTTTACCGTTTCTGAGGCATTTTTATTGCTGTAATTCCGTCGATGGCGTCGGCTGACGGGGTCGAAGGAAACGAGTTTTTATAGCGGGGAGGATATGAGCTTGAATAATTAAATCCCTGAATTGGAGGGGGAATCCCTCTCGAGGCGTAAAGCATGTTAACGGTTGTTTCTTAGGGCCATTCTTATTCAGATTAATTCCGAGATTCTTTTGCCCGACGTGAGGAGGCCAAGGGGGTGGTCGACCGGTAGATCATTTCTCATGATGAGGAATTTACATTTACAGCAAAGTAATTTAGTTTCTACTCTAAAAGAATGCTAACTAAGCAGTAAAAAAGAAAAATCAACTATGAACATCCTTTTTCTTTTATCTAAGCCCTCAACTATATAACGCTAAGAAAGAATAACAATCGGTCGGTAAATATTTATGTTTATGAAAATATATTGGTTGTCTTCTTTCATACTATTCATTTAAGACTCTATTCTGAACTTACCATCGTTCACAATGAAAGTTAAGGGTGTCATAGGAGTCAGATCAAAATCGTACAGTAATATCTTTTATTGATTGGAAGTTTATTTAATTTTTTTTATATTGGTTTGTTGATTAACTGTATTCTTTGTAGTAGCTTTATGATTATTTCTCGCATACAAATTTAAAAATATTAAACGACATTTGTTGTCATCACCCCCTCAAATATCGTGATTTTTTATATTACTGCAAAATCGCATTTGGTGATAAATTTTGATTATGGACGAATATTATAGTTATAAACAGCTTCTTTAAATGTACTAATTCAAAAATATCTAGTTGTTAAGTTTATAACGTTGGTTAGACTCCGATGGGCGGGTCATGAGGCGAGGATGCACGGCGATGACATTCCAAATAAAGTCATATCCATGGATATGATACATACAAATACATGGGAAAAAAAAGTAGGAAGGCCGAACATGATGGTCGGACGCTGTATCAACGGAAACCCGAAACTAGAGAATTGAAGCAGAAGACAGCACGGCCTGGTGGGAGCAACTAGAAGAGGACCCTAGAGGGTAGTGCTCGCGCCAACTTTGATGGTGATGAATCCAAAAATATCAATATTTTTCGAAAACTCATTTTAGACTGCATATAATATATATATTATATAGATGTACCTAATATTTCATATAAAAAGTAAACGAATAATGTTATTGAGTCCGATAGACCCACCAATGGTGTTTCTTTTAATTTAATCAAATAATTTTAATAGTTATAAATATTTACGCATATATAAAATCAAATCTGATTAAAATAAATAACAGCATTAAAAGGTTCCAGGTAGGTAATAAAAACCGAAGTTTTATTTGCATTTATTTTTCATAATATATTATAACTATTATCTCAAATAGAAAGTAAAATCACAAAATTAACACCTTTTGAATAATAGGCTTACACAAAATAAGTTTCAATTTTGAGACAGGCTAAACAAAATTCTCAAAACTAAAGAGAAAAAAGAAAAATCTGTAGACTTATATGCAAAATTTGAACAGGAAAGTTTCATTTAATCTGGCACGACAAATGTACAAAACATAATTTTAGAAGAACAATGAACTTGAAAATGGGAAAATTACATGAAACATTGAAACAAGCTCATAAAGTAGCTACTATAAATTTTATCATGTAATTTAAATTTCAATATTTATTATTATTTTTATGTATATTTAAATGTTATGGTAGTTTATTAATTTATTTATTACAACGTCTCGGGGTCTTAATCCACATCATCAGGTTATCGAATCAAATTATTAATATGATCCATTTATAAATATATTTTGTCAGACCCTACCAGCAATTTATTTTATATACATATTTTGATATTTAGATGTATTGTTCTTATGGTTTGACAAAATTTATTTACAAAGATATCATACTATTAATAAAGGATCAATTAGAATAAAGACCGCGAAACGTTGTAGTAATGAAATAAATAAATTTAATTTTTTTGAAAAGTTCATTAGAAAGAAATCACCTCACCTACAAGTTACAAAAGAATTATTCAAGAATACTATTTTCATTCATTTGTTTTCTTTTTCTTTTTTTTTTCACCTCACTCGAAAACGTTAGCAATTTCATCAGAGGTAGATTCGCCGGCAAGGAGGTTATTCAATATTCAAGACCACTAATGCTCCCACCTCCTAGGGGCCAACCATCACGCCACTTTGTGCCAAGTTCCACATTCAAGAAATCAGTCAAGCCTCAATCATTACTTAAGTAACTTTAAGGGTCTAATGCTTATAACTTCGAATGATGAATGAATACATTTATCTGTATCTGCATTATTTAATTATGAGCAATTTCATTAAAGTTGTATCTTTTAATTTTTTTCTTTATATGTGTATATATATA
>NW_027108633.1:229970-243555 GCF_000696795.3 Halyomorpha halys | reverse complement strand
TTATAATATTAGAACTAGTTTAACGAAAGGTCTATTCAGAAGTCTATCATATCACGTGAAGAAAATAAAAAATAAATTTTTTTTTTTTTATAATGCTCTAAATGAGAACATTAACGAAAAGGAGTGGTCCTACGGGCCGGATCTCATTATCTAAAATTGAGTTTTTAATTTTTTAGTAAATTATAAAAATTAATATAGACCGAAATAATCAAATACAAATCGTCACATTAAATATGATACCTTGTAAGAAAAAAAAATTAAAATCCGATTCATTTAAATTTTAAAATAGCAATGCTACATTCCAGAGACGTCTCGAAGGTATTTTTGAAGTAGAATCAATTACATAGGTATCCTAAAAAAACAATTGTGGCGAGATATCACTAGATTTTTTTAATTTTATATAAATCGGATTATTAATTTTTTCGGACTTAAAATATAGCTTTAAGTACGATATGTGATTTACATTGGATCATTACAACGCAGAGGGAGTCCAAAAAAAGGATGACAAAAAATCAATTTACTCGTTATTTTCGGAGTATTTTTTTATTTTCCAATACTAATATAAGCTATGCAAATGTGAACTTAAATGAAAATATCTCATGTGAGAGTAAATATCTCAATTATTGGATTTAATTATGTTCATGCCTTTAAATTTCTCTTTGAATAAAAGAAATTCTTTATAATAAAGGTAAAAGACCGAATCAATCCAATTTATCATATATTCTCTTTAAAGAGTGTATTCATTTCCACTCAGCCCTAACAACGGCTTTCCTTTATTTCCACCATTTTCTTCTTTTTCTTTTTAACGAGAGAACCCTATTGGCCGATTTGCCCTTTTAATTAACTGAGAAAGCGGCCAATGAGGACAAGGCTCTCTGGGCCCGGGCACGCCCTCTCTCCTACCTTTAATTAAAAACTTCTCTCTCTTTCAAGTAGCTTCCTCTCATTTCCTTTTATCCCTTCCCAGAAGGAGGGGGGGCGCTGCTTGCTGAAGGAGGAGAGAGACCTTATTAAATTTTTAATGGAGTACATAATTTATTCTCGAACTCTCCTTGATTTCCCTCCTGGCTCGTCCCGGGTCCCGAAATTAACGGCATTATAACCCGACGCCTCGCCAGTAATGAACCGGGTTATATATCATCGTTTGGGCAAGAGTAAAGAGCCGATTAAACTTAGCTCAGGGTTATCGATCCAATCAGGAACAGTTCCAATCGCGAAATTGGATAGCTCCCATTAGAATGAATTATTGCAAAATTCGAATCTTGATGAATTGACATAATGAATTCAGGCTGAGAAAGAATTATTACAATTTTATTTTTTAAATCTTAAGCCACTTAAACTCAATTTACATAGTGATCTGGAGGCCCAAATCTGGAGGACCAAACCGTGGTCCAATAGAAGTTACTCTAAAAATTAATTATTTATTAATTATTATTATTATACCATTAAATTGTCAATTAATTTTATAACGGAGAAATGGCACGGACGTTGAAATTTATTCTTGGAAGAAAATCAGAAAAATCTAATTTTCTTAATTATTAATAGGCTATATATCAAACAGTAACTCTTATATACATGTGCATTTGATGAATACAAATCAACAATTTTCTTTACTTCAATTTTCTTTCCCTTCTATAGGCTCATAATACACGACAATACTTCTCTATTTATATTTGTTTATATTTCCATAAATAGATAAATAATATTAAAAATAATAGTTTTGACTTGAAATAATAATTAAATGACTACGGAATCCTGTTGGTCTCTCAGGTACTCATTTTTATAAGCATTGACACAAAGAGCATTCAATATGAGAACATGTACTGATGCATTGGGCGTAATTAACTTCCAAAAATCCTAAATAACAAGCCTATACGTATATATGTTCGAAGTCGTCATCTTCACGAACAACCTGCCAGTGTATGTAAAGTAGATTTCTATAAATGAGAATAAAATCTAGCCGAAATTAAATGCTAGTTAATTGTACATTCATGCACCTAGTTTAAGCAAAATCGTTAGAGCCATTTTCCAGAGAAAAAAATGCATAATAGATGATCTTTTGAAAAAAAAGGTTGCATTTATGTAGGAACCTACCTACTGTATAAAAGTTCACTCTTCAGCTAAATTGTTTCACGCAGACTCTCGTGGGTCATTTTGCAAGACTTCGTTATTTCGACCTTAGATGAAAAATAATCTTTCGCTTTGCTCCAATTTCCTTGTTAAGGCCAAGAACTGAAATGCAGGCAACTAAGAAAAGGGGAATGCTTTAAGTTAATCGAAAAACAAATTTTTAATTTTCATAATAAAAAAGAAATCAAAGACGTAGGTTTGGTAAATAACACCCATTGTGGGCGATAGTTAATGTGTCTTTTTGACTGTTTATGTAAAATGTGTTTTTTAAGAGTCAAGATCCCTGTTTGGCCTCTTCGTATTATATTTTAGTAAATATATAAAAAAATTAGTTTTATTAAATTGTTCCTTCCTCTCCACCGGAACAGTTTCGGAATTTTCTATGCAGGTACAACTGTCTACTTTGGCTTGTTATTTGGGAGGAGAATTACATATAACCCAAAGACAAAAAAGAGAACTGATCTATAATTGAAGCTATTACACTCAATTTTTTTAAAACCTTCAAAATTAAAACATAGATAGAACCTGCATCTGAAATACCTTAAAAGAAAAATATTCGGATCTAAACCATTTAGAAACATTATTATATATCAGCCGAATTTTAGGTAGCTAGAAAATTAATCCTCTTGACTGGTATCAGCTATAAATAAAAACGGATAATATCTCTTTCGTTTTTCTTAATTTAGTGGAATGGTATAAATGAATTTTGTTTTAAAATTAAATACAATGATGAATAAAAGTTTTAATTTTATAAAATATATGTATATATAGATATATATATTTATGTGTGTGTGCGTGGTTTTATTTATTGTGTAACTGGAAAACGTCAAATTAGTGTTAAAATAAACTTTTTTTCTGACAAAAAAGTGAAAGAGCAGAATACTGAGAGGAGGGTGTCCAACGAAATGGTCCCCTACAGCCCGTATCTATATGCAAATTACCTCCGACTGTTGAAGGGGGAGCATTGCCAGATTAGAGAAACTTCCTTTCTATTGCAGCCTTTGAAAAGTATATCTTTTAATTATTCGTTTTATTAATTATTTTAAGGGTTACGTTGTTATATTTATTTATATTTTAAAATTATCAGAATTCTTGTTGCATAAAAAAACGAAAACACAAGAGAGTAACCCCTAAAATAATTTAAGAATATCCCATTAAAGGAGGAAATTTAATAAAGAGGCCCTCCTCGGTCAGCCTGAGAGAGTTATAGTGGAACCGGTTTATAATTAGGCCACAGATGAGGAGGGGGCGTGGCCTGAGAGAAGAGGGGGTGCAGGAGGCGTGGCTTTGGTACTAATTAAAACCTGTGCGGCCAATGGGAGGCGGTGCCGGGCGCGCAAACTCTCTAATTACGCCAGGCCTGTAATGATAGAGCTAATCCCTCCCTCTCTCTCGCCGAGATTGTCTCCGTTTCTGTTTGGGCGGGTTGGTCCTCAATATTGATTACCGCTCCTTCCCAAGTGTTTTCCACTGCCTCCTTCGTCCCTTAGCATAATTAGCCACTTATTCGGTTTTAGGATAACAAGCTTGAGGAGTGGAGTCAGCAGGGATCAACTTTACCTGGAATGAACCCTCTGCTTTATTGGCAATTAAAACTTCAGTAATTAATCTAATTACGAATGTATCCCTCCTTATTTGGAGGAAGAGTCCTTATCTTAATGTTCAAACTTAGCACAAAATAACTTTTGATTGAGATGAAATTATGAAAAATATAGATAGATTTTTTTCTATATTCAACTTTCACAATGATTCATACAAAAAATCATGAACCAACCCAAATGGATAACTCATTTACAAATATCTGACAATTAAAAATACAAACTAAAAACATCCATCATACTAAACTGATATATAATTTCGAATAATGTATATGGGCAGCACGTGCTAAGGGACAAGTAGAATTTGAATGAGGTATCTAACTAAAATCAAGTTAGACAAAATCAGCTAAGCTAGTTTAACATATTTTCGATGCTTTGGCATATTTATTGACTTCCAATAATTTCAAATTCAGTTTGAATCTAAACAAGAAGATAAATTTATTTACATAGATAAAAATACATACTTCAGTAGAGAAGCCATTCATTAATGTGTTCGTACTAAAAACATACGTAACTTCAAGTTAAATAAATACGAACGATTTACATATAAGATAAACACATATAAGTTAAAAATAAATAGGAACGATTAACATAAACCATTCCCAAAATCTGCAAAAAAGTAAATCATTCTATTCGATGCATTGATGTATGGACTCCAGCGCTTTCCAGTTGCACTGCACAATTATCCCATTATCCAAAAAATGAAATGTACGCATTTTGTAGGAAATTATCTTATTATTTTCTTATGCTTTTGTTTATATGTAATGCTGCGTAAAAAAATTTTAAAAAAACTAATATTCCATTAAAACATCCAAATTTGTCAACCATGAGATTTTGTACGGACCCTTTTGATAATTCAATTATATTTGTACTCATTCGTTTGTATATATGGAAAGTTTTATCAAAGAGACAATATATTTCTTCCTTTTTTTTTTTTTTTTTTTTTTTTTTTTTTTGAGCATTTTAGTTTATCATTGCCTGTACTATGATGCCATCTCGATTCTAAGGACTATGGATGGATGAACCAAATTTTTTTAAGTATAATATTTATAACTGACCTATAAAAATTAAAATAAAATGAAGATGATGGTACATGTTCTTGTAATATCTCTTTAAAAATTGCTGAGCACCTCCTGTTTATGCCAGGGCCAGATGAAATCAATCACCTTAGAATCTGAGCTCTAAGATTAATTGCTTTCTGTCTCGATGATTTACAGATCTCGAGTCTCCTGCTTCAAAAATATTATTTTCTGTAATAACAACCTCTAACTGTTTTGTTATGTACTGAAATTATCAATATTTTATTTTTGTAACTTTATTAAGGTCGCAAAAAAAAAAAAATCATAATATCGTGAGTAAAAGAAGAAAACAACTTAAATGAACCTTTAACTAACGAGGGCCTCAAAAAAATTAAACAAAATTAAAAAAATATAATTACAATTTTTTTCTTAAAAAATATTTTTTTAGTTAGGTGTATTTTTCAAATTCTGCTAAGCACTTTTAAGTTGTTAACATCGAAATCATCCAGTTTCTTCAATTTATTTCTGACTTATCTTAAACGATTCAAAAAAATCAGTATTATTCCCTAAAATAAGTAATAAGTACCTAAAATAAATTTATATGTGGGGGTGGGTAGTTCAGTGATAAGGAACTGTTCTACTTACTCCAAGGATCCGGGTGTAGCAGATAATTATTTATTCCGTTACTGTAGCAGAGAGTCAACTCGGGGTTCACCCAACCTTATAAAGTCAGCACCCTTAATTGAGAAAAAATCTGGTAATCGAGCGTGATTCTGGTCAAATTCACCTCCTTGTACAACTGTTGATCTAGTAACAGCAGTTCGTTACATAGTACTGAATCCATGACCCTTCATGGGTTGTAGTGGTACAGAATTTTATATAATTGTATACTCAAGAATAGTATCATATTTATTGTGATTCCAAAAATAATTATTGAATTATTCTGAACAATAAATTCACTGAAAAACTTCTGTATCTTTATATTTTAAAACTAGGATATGAACAACTTTATCTTTATGAATATGGATAATAGCTAAATAAATAAACTTTAAATTGCCATTACTTTACATTTCTCTATATCGTATTCTAGAAATATTTACAAACTAGTTAGACAAATCAGAAAAAGTTATTTTAAATTTATTCTTTATTTTAATTGATACTTTTCATTTGCGCCTATTGCTAGGTTGTTAACTCACAATTTAATTTTAAATACAGTCTTTATTTTACTGAAACGCAATATCTTGACAAAATATTTATATGATTTTGTGAATTCTTTTTTGGCTCAAGTTTAAATTGAGAAATCCTCATCTTTTCTTTTTCTGTCTCAAAATAGGGCTATAAATCTAATTTTATAATTTATAATAATTAGAAAAATAAATAAGACAGGTATATGAGAGTCAATCCGAAGTTAAATTTCAGATTAATGTCTGTATATTGATTAAACATTTTTAGATAATGTAGGCTTTGAAAAAACAAACAATGGAAATATAAATAAGACGTCAAATTTAATGTATTTCAGTTAAATTTATTTAGTAGGTTCCATACAGGCAAAGTCTAGTATATCACTGTTTTATGATCAGACACAATTTATTTGACTGTTAAAAAAACCATTCCCTCCTTGAGTTTATTGCCACTTCAGGGACAGAATCTTCCTTTTGAATTTATCGTGACATTATAAAATATCAATCTAAATATATTATTTATCAATAGAAAAAAATAAATCGATTTTAACGGTGCGGCCGTAATCAAGGATTAAATTTAATTTTCAGTATGGTTCGAATAATTTTTTTTTCCATAAAGGGATAAGTAATCATTAGTCTAATTATAAGCTATTAATTTACTGTAATAAACATTTATTTATATTTCCAAAACTTATTTGTTTTAAAATATTTCAAGCCTCAACACTCAAGGTCAATATTTATTAAAGTTATAAGTATCCATTCAAACTTTACATAAATGTTAAAGAAAAATTCATAATAAAAAATACTCATTCAAAAAATAAATATATTAACAAATAATGAAGCAATGCTTAAGATATGAATAAGAAAAAAACACCAGTGAAAATAAGAACGTAAAAAACTAAATACAATTCAAATAAAAAGACAAGATAAAGAAAACTGAACTAAAGAAAAAAATAATTACGTCAGAAAATTGTCTTAAATATCGAAATAATGGGTACTGGATACTATAAGTATTAAACTTAAGTACATCTTGCAAAGTAATATTAAATATATAATTTCGATTAATATTTGACTGCATATAAGAACTCTAAAATATAATTACTATTAAACCGTAAAGAGTTAAATTATATCAATTTTGTGAATAATCTAAAAAAATAATTATATTAAATTATATCTGAAAAAATAAAGATGGTTAGGTTAGGGAACTCAAAGGAACAATGTCACCAAAATAACACCTTCAAGATCTAAATTAATTAGACCTAGCTTCATCCTCCTGTCTACGTCTAATTCCATTGCTGGAACATTATCGCCTTAAACCTTACCATCAATTCGTATACAAACATTATAGGTAATCTAAACATTACAGGTAACCTTAAAATACCAAAGGTAGTAAAAAGTAATACCCAACACGATTTATTTCTTTTTTCACAGTAAAGCACTCACTAATTCACTGTTTCTTTCTGTTTTAGAGGGATTGAAAAAAAAAAAAAAATCGTATTCCAAACGTAACAAGACTATTAGTTTTATGCCCAAAAAAGTCACATTATGTAGCCTCCTAAATAGTCCAATGGGACTATTTAACCTAAATAACCTATGCCCTAGATTATTATGACTTTGTATTCCATTTAATCTTATTCATATATATATTCATAACAGTAGTAAGCTATTAAGTAAATTTTAACTTAGAAAAAAAGTATTCAGTAAAAGGAAATAAAGAAAAATAATACTCATCTATTTATCTAGTCTGATTTTGGAAATAATCAAATATAAAAATAATAAAAAAAATTGTAAATTTAAATTTACTTGAGTGGTGGTTATAGCATATTTGGGGGCAAGGGAATAAATAGTGATTTTCTCAATTTCGCTTTGTTAAGAGGTACCAGTTATGATAATGTGAAGTAAAATTAGATGGATTCACTTGAATTACCAATAAAGTATAGCTCTCCCAATAAAACAAATTGGAAAAAAAAATCATTTGAGCACTTGTTCCAGGATTTCCTCTTACATCAACTTGTCTTACTTAAATACTATACCTATAATTGGCATATACCACTTAGGCCCCTATAATTTACAAAACATTCACTTATTGGAAATAAGACTAACTCGACTTACTTCACCGTTCTAACGACCTTGTATCTCACAACCCTTTACCTCGGAATTAAAAGATTCTCTTTCACATTACCCTAACTTTACAAGGGAGCAATTTGAATAGATGTTATCCTACGGTAATGAATGATTTTTTTTTACTAGTGGTTTTTTAAGCATTTGACTTTCCTCATAATTGATCTAGCACATATTTATCTGCTTCTCTGCGCATAGCATAGACAGTTCTTTATCTAGAAGGTATAGGACCAGGTATTGTTTAGAGGATAGCAGTTTGAAAATATATCATCAGATAAATGATTACTTATTATTATTTGTTTTATAATTATGCAACTGCACTACAGTTGGTATATGAAAGAGTCATCTTACGTCTTGTTTAACCAAACCAAATAAATAAAAATGTTTAATTGGTAGAAATGGTGCCTTTCATCTCCGAGGTACCAATATAGGCATCACATCTATGAAAATAAAATTGTAAAAAAGTAAAATTCTTGCGCTTAGATAACACCAGAAGAATGATTTGACCAAACACACGTTTTATTAAAAATTGATTGTTAGTATGGTTGGTGTATACAGGGGAAATATTAATTTACGTTATTATGTACATTATCATTTATCAATTGAAATTAATTACTCGTGATTTTAATTAACTAATTACAATAATATTAATATAACATTAATTATAGATATAGAGGGAGAGCGAGAGAGATGGATGGAGTGCTAATTAGAGCGCTCCCCACCCCAATTTGCCTGGGGCGCAGGTGTCTGCTCGGTATTGATCGCCCCAAGGCGCAGGCCCCAACCCACCCCTCCAACCCCTCCATGATAATTAATGTAAGCTCCTTTTTCTATTCGCTCTGGAGCCTGTCTAATTGATACATTTATCTATCCACTTCTTATAGAGCTCCTGTAGTGCTCCTGTATCCGACAGGTCCTGTATCCGGCCCGGGCCAAGGTGGAGGGGGCTGAAGGGGAGGTCGGGTCGGCTCATCTCTTTCCATCCCGTGTAACCTTTTTTTATTTTTTTATCTGAACAATTAATTGAAAAATAATAATGAGCTATAATTATGCCACATTTCATTTTAATCAAAATTTAAATATTCAATTTGTATAGTTTCTATATAACTTACCCTCAAGTTACTTTTAACACGATTAAGAATGAAATTATGGCCAATTATTAAATTTAATGCGATAATGACAATAACGTTTCCAATGTATGACATACTGTCTATGTAAAGTAACAGTTAAGCATCTACAAACTTTGCTTACTTGGATTTTGTTGCATCTCTGCATGATTGTATATTCTCAAAGCAATGCCAAAAAAACCTAACTAAATATGTAGCATCACTAAAGAATAATATAAAATGATTAATTGACTATTCAGAAATTATAAATTAGCTTTTATTTAATATCTACGACCGTATACTATTAATAATTTTAATACAAAATTCTCTGAAACACCTCTTTGACCTTGTACAGAAATCTGTGGCTTGGAGAGGCAATGTCTAATGCCCGAATTCCAAAAACTGAAAATGAAGGTTTTCAGAAGCGAGGATGGTCTTATATTGTTAAGGTAAAAAAAAAAAAAAAATAGTTACAGACTTTTCTGAAAATATTTATTCTTTGACATTCAAAGTTACATAAAAAACTAAAAACTTCTAAAAATTGACACAGAATGATTTTGCTCCAAGCCATTTTTATATGTTACTGCATACTAACGAAAACTTAAATCTAGCTTATCCATATGTGTCTACAAAATCTTGTCCAATGATGGACAGAAAACTTTTATCGGTCATTATGTTTAATTCCAACTTTTATTATTATTATTATTTTTTAATTATTACTTTATTTATTGCCACAAACTTGTGCAATGAGTAATATTGCTAATTGAACACATTCATACAAAAAATAAGTAAATAAATAAAATGTCTATACGATATAAACAGAAAAATAAATAAAATGAACATAATCAAAAAATGTAAAATAAATTATATACAATATTTATTACGTTATTAAGTAGAACAATGGAAGGGGAAAATATAAAAGAGGACTCCATGGAATCTGTCACTTTTTTTTTTTTTTTTTTTTCATTTTTGGACATTATCCTTTATGCTATTTGACCTCATTACACATTTGCTTTGAAGATCTTCATTTGACCTATTACCCATTTTACAAATTATTATATAAAATATCACTGAAAAACAGGACTGTCTTATATCTGGTAACTTCTCTTAAAATACTTACTAGTACATTCATGTGGTTTCTCTCAGGTTTTTCTTCTTTTTTTTTTTAACCGAATCGACGAATAGCATGCACGTTTATACAAACCAATCCAAACACAATATCCATACGCTTGTGAGTTCTTACTATTGTTTGTCATACTTTTGAAACTCAACGTTTTTATACGTCTCCCCAATTTATCATTGATCATAGCTAAAATAAAAAAAGTAATACAAACATATAATTAAATATATTTTTTGGCCTTACTGGGTTAAAACAAATATTGTATCAGTAAATCTGGATGCTATAACATTCCGACTAGCTCATCCACAACAGGGGAGTTTAACCCTTTGACCCTTTTCCTACGCGCTCTGTTGGATAATAACTTCAACTAAAGACTAGGGCGAGCCTATTTATCTATCACTTTTCATACTTTATATTTTTATACTATATATACTTTTAAAAAAACTTGCTCAAATATCGAAAATTAATGTTATTTACAATTGAATGGAATTTTATAATGCAGACATTCATTTCATTAGTAAAATTTATATTCACCACATCAAAATATTTATATGAATTAATATATAAAATCAAAAATACAAATTATTAATGTCAATAGTATCAGTAGTTGGACTCCAGCCAGAAGCTACTTTAAGTACTAGTTGTGTTGGTGAAATTAACTCATGACGTTACCAGCAGTCTTTAATTCAGAGTATTAATACGTTAAGTATAGAGTCTATTAATATTATATTCCTGTTTCATTTTTAATCTACAAAAAAAACAAAAGAAATGCTAACTAATTCTATATATGTATATATAGGGATTGCAAGTAGTAAGGCTGAGAGAACCCTTTCGACCTAGTGAGCATGAACCAAGCATTAGGGGACTCGGTTCATTTCCGGGCTGCCTGTTGTGAGTGTTCACAACCGATCCCAGTTTAATTTCCAACGAGTCGATACTCTCTGATTTTCCTTAAGGTTTTCTCTTAATATTGGCTATTTAAGTTTAAATATAGTTTAATAAAGTTTAAATATAGGTAAATGAAGTTTAAATGTGGCTAATAATAATTTTAAAAAAATTATAAAGTAAAAAAGTGATCTAAGCTATTTATGATTTATTAATGTTATATCTGCTAGTTATAAAGAATTAAGAATTCATAAAAATGTTTTGTCTCGTTAATATGAGATAAGTAGCAGCAAATAAATAAAATAATTTACGCTTTGATGGAGATCATTATCTATAAAACAACTGAAAACAACTCTACTTATCTCATATTAACGAGACAAAACATTTTTATGAATTCTTAATTCTTTATAATTGAGCAGATATAACATTAATAAATCATAAATAGCTTAGATAACTTTTTTTAAATTTTTATTAGCTATATTTAAACAATTAAACAACAACAACAAAAAAAAAGGAAATCATTATCCCACGTGACAGGGGTTTATTAGGATTAAACTGGTCATATGATATTTATGATTTATTTCAGGGAAAATTTGCAGGATATGGTGCAGTAAGGGATTTAGAGATATTTTTTTTAATACAGGATATAAAATATATATTTTATTAAAGGATTAAATTGTAACATTCTAAAAACAATGCCACGTATCATAACTTAGATTTATTGAAATTTATTTTATGATAATAATTCTTCCTGTAATCTTTTTGTTAATTCATTTTCCTTACGTTTATTCCATTTTGTTCTTCTATTTTTTATAAAAATAGACTGAATATTTAATTAAAGGAGTTAAAATATTTATTTTATTTCTAAGTCAATGTTTAAACATAAACAAAAATATTCTCGTAAAAAAATTAATATAGTCCTTTTGAAAAGGGAATTATATTAGTTCATTTGTGGTAGTGAGAACAAAATAGTTTACATAAGATTTTCGACGGTTTAGGCAAAAAAAAACATTGACTCAATTTCGTTTATCCCAATAGACCTAAATACATCTTCTTCAATTAAATGGTTAATTTAAAATCGTTTCAAAGTAAATAATTAGCTTAATTAATTGAGTAATTGATAAAATGATTACGTTATTATAGGTTTAGAATGGAAACTAATTTAAATGTTTTTGCCGCCCTAATGTTCCTAGTCAGCCTCCACTGGCTTTCTATTCCAATGAAGCGTGAGAAAACCATTGACAACCCCTTAGGTTCTCATCTGCCTTCGCACAGTGCTGGAGGGAGGGGGTGAAGAGTGGATTTAGGGGTTTGAATAAGAATTTTGATTTTATTATTTTTAATGCTTTTTTTGTATAATTTTATTATAACTTTTTTTTTTATTATTATAGACATATTTATCTCTAATATCCCTCGATCTTTACTTGTACATTGACTGTAACGTCAAGAAACTAAATTAAGACAAAAAATCAATTTCAGAAAATAAATGGTACTAAAGTACTAAGTGGAAGTTAGAGATAAATAATAAATGCTTGTATTATTAAATCTTTGGGGTTTTTTTGCTTGTTATTTCTTAAAAGGCGCTTTTCACAAACACCCCAATTATACGGATATGTTATAATCGAAACCCGGATTATGTGAAATTTGTCATTTATTTTTTTACATTTATGGCAATCGAATAAATTTTATTTTTTACTAAAAATTGAAATATCAACTTTTAGAAGATTAAAAGAAAATGTATTGACTTAAAAAATGGATAACCACTTATTAATGATTAAACGGTGGCTAACCGTAACCTCCAGAAAATGAGCTAAGCACTCATCAAACAAATATTTCTCTATGAATATACTAAATAAATAAAAAAAAATTTTAAACACGTAAACATTTTTACACTCAAGTACCTCTGTACTCTGTACTAATTACTTATATTTATAATTTTAACACATTACTTTTACAAAATCCATCAATATCAAAAATTACGATTTACTAATCATAATTTTTCATATCGGGATAATGATTATAACCCATCATCCCATTCAAACTTATCTTATTTTTATTTATTTATTTATTTTTTGTTAGATAGATAATCACTACGTAAGGAGTGGACCATAAAAAATACGTTCCTAAGATAACTTGTTTAAAAATAATACTATCATGTGTGGTGGGGTTATGACAAACGGAGCAAAATAAGACAACACGAAATTCATCAAATAAGTGCTCTCATGTGGATCGTTATGAAAGCATTATTAGTATAATTAGTTTTCCGTTAACCAAGATGCAGTGGTATGTCTATAACCTCTCTAATGATTGTTTTAAACAATTCACTGTCTCATAACTACATAATTTGGTTATAACTGGTGGTTTTCGTGATTTAATTAATTAATTGTATTGTAAGGTATATGTACATGTATATTAAGTATGCATG
>NW_027108633.1:228302-229095 GCF_000696795.3 Halyomorpha halys | reverse complement strand
AGAAAAAGGGATGGCCTAATCTCACCACATGATGTGGCGAGATTTCGCCAAGAAATAAAACGTTGCCATCAACTTCAGTCTATTTTTTTCTCTTCGATATAAAAAGCTGAAGTGTACCTGTCTGGTCTTAATTCACCTAAATATGTTTGTAAATAAGGGAATGGCAAAGGAAATAAAATAAAACAGGCACAATCACATATAATTTTATGGCAGGCCTACTTAATACTTGTTTCTATCAATAAGATTCGCTGCTTCACTGATTAAGTTAATCTCGAGATCTATTTTGGCCGTGGCTGTGGGAGACATCGGCCGACCGTCTGGAGAGGTTTATGATCAGGCAAAGAGTATCTGGTGATCAGCACCACGCTCACAGCGCTAACAAAAGGGCGCTGAAATAATCTGCTCCATTGTGTGGTAATGGCTGATAGTTAGCGGCAGATTGCGCTCCTTGGGTGGCTTACAGCTTACAGTCGCTCCCTATGTCCGATCCATTCTCCGTCTCTCCAACAAGTGGCTATCTCTCTGGCCTCATGGGGCTATCATAGCTTCTTGTCCAAAGCAAAATGATTCGATAGTATAATTTTTAATATCTAATTAAATAAAGGTGTAATTGGATTAATAAATAGTCATCAATAATTACATAAGCCATACTTCCAGATAGTGGCAAACGTTGTTATGGATTATGCCACTTCGCACTTTATCAGAGAGGTATCCCAATAATGAAGAAAACTTTGTCTACATTCGACTATATCCCAAGAGGAGAAAATGTACCAGGGCATTCAAAAAGTCCTGT
>NW_027108633.1:203465-227157 GCF_000696795.3 Halyomorpha halys | reverse complement strand
ACTTATTTTTGCAGTAAAAATCAACAGTTTTTTAAGGAAGGAATTTGGGCTTTACCATCTCGTTGGGAGAAGGTTACCGACTGTAACGGTGGATATTTTGATGAATAAAGGTGATTATTTGAAAATATTTATTTATTTATAATTTCCCCCAAAAAAACGACAGGACTTTTTGAATGACCTGGTAGTTACTTCACCCCAATTTCTGATTACTTTTATGAAAACTATGTATAATTACTGGTCTAAATTGATGAGTATGCCAAGTAGAGGTTGGGTAAATAAAAAATGGCGGCTGTTTCAAACGATTAAAAAAATTAATTTTTCATACGGAGCTCTTTATCTTTAAAACTACCAAAAACAATAGAAAACCTAAGAAAACACCATTTAAAGTAGATTAAATTTGCTAAAATATAAGCCCTAATAGACCTATTTGTTTTCAATATTTCTCGAGGTATATATTTTTAAAGAGCAACATTTCATAAAACAATACACTGAAAATCAGTAGTTAGTCAATTTATTTTGAGAAATCTACATCTCAAATACCATTTGACGTACAGTTGTCTATTACCACTCTAATTAAAGCTAGTTTGCTTTAATTTTTCAGTTCTTATATCAGCTCAAATAAATTGATTTATAGTAGTAGTAGACAAAATGTCATAATCAAAAATTGTATTCATATGCGCATTTCATAAAAAATAACTCCTTTAGTGTTACGTGACATATGCTGCTTTATAGTAAGTTAAATTACCGTTATTTTTAGCATTGGCAGACATACGTACATCTTGTGGTTCCTGAGATTTATTTTTCAAAAATAAAAAATTTTATCCGTACAACTAGAAATCAAAATGTTAAGTAAGTGAAATTTGTGTATTACGCAGCTGACTTTTTCATGTCCAGGTGGATAATTGCTATTAATGCATTATTTGAATACAAAATGCGGAATACATCCCCATTAAAAGTTATATTACTCCAATCACAATCGCACTTATGTACAAGAAAGGCTCCATCTTCACGTATAAGAAGAATACGTTGGAAGAGGGGCAAAGTCCAGGGTGGCCTTAATAACGCTGGCGACCATATATAATTTAATTTCTCTTTTATTCGACAAAGGCGAGAGGACGTGAATTGAATCTGCCATCCCCACTCCTCATTCTCCGCTCCCCTTCTCCTATTTATCTTTCTCCTCCTTTTCCCTTTCCCGAGGAGTCGGTGCCAATTTGCCCTGAGCCTAGAGCGCCGTGTTTTGTTTCGCTCCCCGGAGGTCATTAAAGTCCTCCAAGAGGCGTTTTCTCATTCGCTCTCCTTCGGAAATAACCTTTTGAAGGCTCCTTAGCCCTCACCTTAGCCTTGTTAGCCCCCCTACCTCCTCAAAGCCGTCTTTACCACTGAGGATCCAATCAGTCAGGATTTAGTCTCGGGCTACTGAAACTATATTTACAAAAATATACATGACAATCATTATTTGAATAAAATCCAAACCGACTAGTTAGGTTTGAATTTTTACATGGCCATGTTTGCACCTCAATAACTTTACTTCGTCCAAGAGTCGTTCCGTTTAAAATTATTCTGATAAATAGTTATAAAATGAAGCTAAGCTTTGACAAAATTCCTCGCAATGTCCAGCTGATGAAACACTCTTCACGGATTCTTTACTATAATGTGTTACAAAGTAAAGATTTCTTTAAGCTCCAATACAAGATAGTACCGATGGCCTCATAACGTAATCGCGTGACTGACATTTTCACCATATTTTATTTATGCTTTACTTTATCAGTTTGAATAAAAACTTCTTATCTGATAGGATTAAGTATAAGTGAGTATCCTAAACGATTTTAATTTCGATTCCGGACGATTTTTCAGTCACAGAGGTAGGCTATCCAATTACAGGGTTTTGAGGAGAAGATGGTTAGGGTCGAGGTCACCAAAGATACACAAATAAACAAAACATTTCTTTTTCCCACCTGAATTTCAGGTCTTCATCAGGGCTGAAAAACAAAACGAGATAACAACCTTAATTACAGAGAAGCATAATAATAATAAGAAAATGATAACAAACAAACTTATAAATATATATTACAAATTTCTATTATGATCAGTGCTTAAGTACATATTAACGTCTAGAAAAATTGTAACTAAATATCCATAACAAATTCTATAATTAATAAATTTAGGGGGGTTTGCTGCAATGAGGTCGTTGCCATGTGTTACTCTTAAGCGACATATAAATAATCAGTAGATAAAACCCAAATATTTTCATTTCAAATTAAAAATTAAAATCTGTACCACTACAACCCATGAAGGGTCAGGGGTTCAATATTTTGTAAGGAAGGCCTGAAAATATTTTCAATACCACGTAGAATTCAAGTGTAAAACACTCTAACTGCACACTCAAGAACACCTCACTCAATAAATTGCCTGAAATATAAAGTTTGTTTCTAAATACTTGTATATATATAACTGCATACACTATCTGTAACAATGATGTACGTTATTAAAATAAAACAATTAACATAATTTAATATCGTCTTCTAAGGAGCTATAATGATGCTCGAGTTCCGGCTAGTTTTCTTTTTATAATGTCCTTTCGGCACCAGTACGATGCTTCTTGCACCTGTAACTCAAATGGAGGTGCTTCTATCTAGCCCACAATTTTGGAACTAAAGCTCTGTGCTACTCACTTTGATCCGTTCTTATTAGTGGAGACCCTTCAACTCTATTAATATTGATCAAAGAAGGTAGTAGATTTTAAAATTTTAAAAAAAATCTAAATTGTAAGTTTAAAAAAAATATAAATTGTATGTTTGTAAGCAGGTTGTATAATATTATCGATGATATAATGAATAATTACACAAGTTTTAGTATCTAGAATCTACAGAACCTTTAACCTGATAAAGGATTTTTTTTTTTTATGAAATTACTCTAAGCATTTATTTTCAATAAATAATCAGTGAATTTAGAATGTTTATTTAGCGCTAATATTTTAGTTCAACAGATTTTTCCTGACTCCCTTTCTAAGATTCTTTCAAACCACTTAAACTTATCGTGACCGAAGATAACTTCAGAGTTCGATGTGGTCCAACAACCCCTTCTTGTATCCTCGTGGGGGCCTGGTTCAGTCGTGGCATATGTGTGTTTTCGTTCGTGCTGAGTTAGTTATTTGGGTGGGTGTATTATTATTAGATTGGAGAACCATAGATATTAATAAATTATTATTACTGTTAGAAATAGAATATATTAGCAACATAATTAATGAAAACAAAAAGATACATAAATTGCTCTTCTAAAATTACTAGAAGGCTTCACAAAAACGTCATGATTTTCAAACAATCTTAAATGTATAACAAGTCGATTTATCAAAAGAGGCATATGTTTGGACATTTTTTTTTTTTACTCCTTTATCATAAATAACAATATTAATATATACCTAAGTACAAACGTAACTGGTGCCCTTCCTTTGCCATATGGCATTATAGGGTTGGGCTGGATCCACTGAAGGCAGGAGTTACAATAGTTACAATATTGGCCCAAGAGCCGCTGGCCTAGGGTTACAAAGAACGGGGAGGGCCGCTCCACAGGAGGAAATAAATAAAAGAAATCCGAGAAAATCAAAGCATCTTGTAGTTTCATTGTTTTGTAATTTCGTCGAGACAGTATAATGTGATAAAAAAAATTTTTATGATTTATAATGAAGAAGGAAGAAACAAACATGATAAATAGATAAGGCCAGTGGTCACCAATATTGAATCCGGAGCTGGCCAAAGTGATTAGTCTGATTGAAAAACCAAGGAAGATTGAGTAGAAGTAGATGTCCCTAAAAGAGGTACCATCGGAGTTTGGGCCGTCTGGAATTGTACAGAAGAGTAAGAATATCTCCCCTCCTCCACCAAAAAGGATTTCCTTGGTGTTGTGTAATCTCTCTCATTTCCTTAGCTATTTCTACGGCTTGAAAGATGTACGGCTTTCACTAGTCCCTAATTTCATAATTTACAACAAAGTGGTCCCATGGCTCATTGCAACTAAAACATGTTTAAAAAAATTATTACCTAGATTTTAATTAATTAAATATAAAATAATGACAGTTATTTAGAAGATTAACATGGAATTCACATACTAGAATTAACCGACAAGAGCCTAACTGACGATTTAGACAATTATATGAACAACAAAATAGAAAATTTTAGCTTTCAGGAGACACGACTTAACAAGACTAAACTAAAATCTGGCTGGATTTATGGAACAGAATTGTAAAGGACAGCTAAAATTTCACTCATCATACTAATCTTCGCAAAAATACTCTAGTCCTCCCCGAAGGTTTCCTGTTCTGGCAATAGCTAGGATTGTCCATGCTCGGGACTTGGTGTTTGCAGCTAGCACCTAGCTCAGCTTTTACACTGGCACCAGTGACGCTTGTGACTGGAACGTAAGAAACTTACGGCAGAAAAAGTTTTTCCTTTTCCAGACTGAATGTAAATATTGTATACAGGAATGAATGTGTTTAAAATGCTATTTAATTTTAAGTTTAATTTTGCTTCATTTTTTTTTCTATTTATTATGTTGTTATCATTTAATTTCTATATCTCTGTAAATATGGTGTGAATGTGCTTTCAGATCTCTTTTACCAATGCCTTAATTTATATGATAGAATGTAATAATATAAAATAAAAAAGTAAAAAAAATCTATGACAGTAACCTCGAAACCCTTATCATTATTTCCTAATTTATCATGTTATCAAGTAACCAATTAAAAATTATCAAAATAAATCCGGCACTAACATTACCTATGTTATAAGGAAATTTGTTCGAATCATCAATCTCTGGGTGATGGCCAGTTTCATGGGTGGGTTCTTACAGACTATGAAAACATCCTTAATAAATCTTATACTATTAGGCTGGCAGGATGAAATTAAAATGATTATATTATAACAGGTAATTAAATACATTTATTTGTGTATTTTATTATGAATAATACTTTGTTTTTTAAAAAAGAATATATACTTTCAGAAACTAAAAAAAAAAAAAAATAATAATAAGGTGAATGCTCAAGTCCGAGTATTAGAGAGATCAATCGATGTGAATAAATTATTCAGTTGGGACATGATGAAAAAAGTTCTCCTATAAATGATTCCCTCTCCACTTTATGAGAACCTCTATCTATTAAATCTACTTTCAGGAAATGAGATTTATATGCTCCAGTTATCTATTATCCTAACCCGTCATTTCATTGATTTATTCCCAAACGATTGTATGATTGCTTTGGAATTATTTCTGGATATATTTGTGTTGAAGATAATAATAAATAAATAAATTATAAGGTTCTATTCTATAACATGCCACAACAAAAATCACCACCTATAACAACTAAAATAATGTTTTGTATCTTAGACTAAGATTTATTTGTTTTAAAATTTAAATTGTGAAATTTATCTGAAAAACTGACGAAGTTATATTAAGTAACCCTGAAAGACTTAATTTTAATATTTCAAAATCCATGCTTTGGCACTAAGATCTCACCAATAGATATAACGAACCACAATATGATAAATCACTCGATATGAAAGATTTCTTCAAAACCTCTTAAGATTCGTTACACCAAGATTTCACTCTATAACGATTTGATAAACAATTTTTTTTTTGTTTTAGTAATAAAAATGATAAATTGAGCAGGCGTATTTCACATTCTTGGATAAACTTTTTTTTGTATATTTATTTGAACGAGGGGCTTTTTGTAATTGAAAATTCCAATCTCTTCTCCAGAGAAAAGTTAACACTAGTTCGTTGGGGAAGTGACTTAAGGGAAGGATGTGAGGGGAAGTTAATTTTAATCGTGTAAAAGAAGGTGGTAGATACACATATAACATTAAATTAAATCCCCAAAATTAAAAAATATTGAAAAGTAAATAGAAAAATAACCATTTTTATTAGGAACTTATCAATGAAAAAGTACTCATCCCTGTCATAATTATTTATTTTATATCATTAATAACTTAGAGATATTAAAATAAAAATAACTTTTTAAAAAATAACCCTTTCAGATCATAACACAAACGAAATAGAATATAAACGAAAGAAATAAACACATAAAAAATATAAGTAGAGTTTCTAAATAAATAATGCTTGAAAAAAGGGGGGAAAGACAATTAAAATAAAATAGTCTGTAAAAATAATGAGGCTTAAGCATGAGAAAATAAGCAAATCACTATTTCTACGTACAGATTAAAAATAAACAAATATGAACTGATATATAACTTAGAAAATATATAATAAAATCGTATGTGGCAATAAATCATTAATAATAAAAATCCGATTGATCGATTAATATCGATTTGTCTTCCACTGGTGAAGAGGTCTTGATGTGTCGAGGATATCATCTTCAGTTTCGGGAAATAGTTGATACCACTAAGATAGATGTGGTATTCCAAAAATTAAGCAGTAGACTGATCTGGAAAGAACAATCTGTACCGAGGTTAAATCCTTTTGGAGTAAATATTCCCCCTCAGTAGAGATCCATATGTACTCTCAACAGTTTAATAAACACACAAAAACAATGAAGTATTTCACTTAATTAAATATTAACAGATGTTTTATTTACAAACAAAAGAGTAAACAACATTTGTTTGAAATAGTCAAATGGAAAGGCCTGTTTCTATAGCTACTTCGCAGTGGTACTAATTACATTTCCACTAACTTTACAAATAATACATTTAAAGGTTCGCTGATTTAAGATAATTACAACTTTACAATTAATTTTCCTAAAAGAAAGTACCTTTAATTATATTTTTCGTAAAACTAGTGGGAATGTACTTTTTTAAACCATATTAGGCAAGCTATCGATATCAAATATCAAATAAAAAATAAAATAACTATTTTTAGACTGACTATTTCGAAATTAGAAGATTTAAACCTTCCTGGATTATCAAAATGTTCGCTTTGGCAATCCCCGTTCAGGAAATAAGGGAAGCCTCGGTGACCGTAACAAGACAGGGAGGCAGAGGATAGAAGACAAAGAGGAGGACGCAGTTAGAGAGATATAGCTATACCTAACGATCCGAGGTATCAGGGGCACAAAGGCCTTCAGGATCGCCCTTAGAATTTTGATCGCGGCCGCGCCTTAGCGTTATACATCAGGGATTGTCAGTTCTGTTGTGCGGTTTAGCATAGGCGGCCCAGCTCAAGGGGTTTTACCCGTGAGCCCCCCTGGATATATTTATGTATTGGGTTATATATCCGAGGATCTCAACCTCCTTCCCCCTTTAGGCGTCGTACTGCACTGACAGCGCCCTTACAGCTCCTTTGTCATTTATTATTTATGACGAATGTGTATATATCTCATGCAAGTTTCGCCTTCTTTTATATATCTTAATGTGTCCTATTGACTTTAGAACTGTTTCTATTTTAGCTTCTTATGTTTACTTCTTGTCACGTTCTGAATAATATAAGACTAAATATAAGTTTATATATAATAAACAATAAGAAATAATTTTAATTTAAATTTTTACCACAACTTCCATCCAGTGGCCTGAATTTATTTTTTTTTTTGCTTTCTCACTACCGATAGTAAAGAAGCTTTGTATACTTCAACAAACTAAAAAACCTAAATTCTTAGAATTAAAAATTTTCACTCACACTTTACGTTTTGTAGATTAAGGAACAAATATGGTTTTGGTTCTGTTTGTAGTCAAATTTGTGTTTAGGTACAATCGGTGCTCCTTAATCTGAATTTGATGTAATTTTCAGGTATTTTTTAACTACGGTTGTCCCTTTAAATTTCATTCACAAACAACTCTCTAATCAAATTTATTAAAACGTAATAGTAATAATATTTATTCTTGAATCTTAAAGTATAGGTATTTATGATAATAAGAACTTTAATAAGTTATATAGTTAAGAAGTTAAATAGGTGTTAAAAATTAAAGTTTTCAATAAAAATTGAAAGCATAAAAAAAATAAATAAATAAATAAATAAAATTAAAGAACGTGAAATCCACCAATAATAATTTATTAATAAAAAATTTCCTAAACTGAATATGTTTGCTACTGTTGGAATGATCCTCTATTGCCTACGATATTATACTGATATATTAATAATATCAAATAACTCGAATACTCATCAATACGAGTTCATGGCCATAACTAATGAAATAAACCTAATGCAATTATTTTTTTTTTAATTTTGTATCAAATAAAACGTAAAAGTAATAATATTTATTCTTGAATCTTAAAGTATAGGTATTTATGATAATAAGAACTTTAGTAAGTTATATAGTTAAGAAGTTAAATAGGTGTTAAAAATAAAAGTGTCCAATAAAAATTGAAAGCATAAAAAAAAAAAAAAATAAATAAAGAACGAGAAATCCACCAATAATAATTTATTAATAAAAAAGTTCCTATTGTCTACGTTGCATGAGTATGTTGCATATGAGGACTCTCTAAAAACCCTTAGCAATAAATCACTATACTCGAGACGAATAACTTATACTCATCAATACGAGTTCATGGCCATAACTGATGAAATCAACCAGATTATTTTGTATCAAAAACAATTATTTTTTAAAAATTTAAAAAACAAATTAATTTATTTTATAAAAACTTTGATCTATATAATTTTTATAAATAAATACATTTGTCTTTATTTATTTCCTCTTTGCATCTTGTCCTCTCAACATATTTTAGTGTTAAATAAAAATCATATTGCACCGTTATCATATATATCACTTATTTCTTTTGTTATTGACTTTAGGTTTATTATTAATGGTTTATTTATTCATATTCTTTTTTAACTTTCAAGACGGAAAATCTGACAGTCCAGTATGATTCTGAGCGAATCACTTCCTTGCAAAACAGTTGTTCTATTAATAATATTCCTTACAAAGTACTGAACCTCTGACTCTTCATGGGTTGTAGCCTTGAAAATGCTTTTTAATTGCCTAATTCAAACCCTTGCCTAATATCTTTGCATATTTGAGTTTTATCACTATTATTTATATTGTATTAATATTTTATAAATTAATATCAGCTGCTGACTGTCAAATATTTGAGCTGCTATCGTGGCGTTCAGTAGATCGAAAAAAAAAATTTCCAGCAAACAAAGTTTTTCTCCATTTTTGCCCACAAAAGAACTTTTTGCATATCCCTAAATTTCCTCTATATTCCATTTTCGAGGCGTATTACAATTTATGCTCAGAAGACTGGTGAAAGCGGTATGAGAAATTAGGTTACTGGGATATTGAAATATGTAGGCGGACGGGAGAGGAAATAATGTTTGTCTTGGCTGGTTATGTACAAACACCTCTGGGGAAGGCGGCGCCTTAAAAATTGGAGGTGGATGTTTTATGCATCCAGGAGGTCGCGAGAGTATGGCAATTTCCAGAAAAGAGATCAAAGTAAGCCGATACCCCTAGAAGTGGGAGGGGGTTAAAAATCCAATCGTTTCTTCTCCCCCCCAATCGCCTCCCTCGTATCATATATTGAGGATAAAGGGTGATCGATAACCATTCCCGCCTCTCCTCTCTTATCATTAATGCAAGGCTTATCGTTAAATCCACTACTTAACTAAATATCAAAATGTCTAATCAGGCATGTGATCACTACCAATGGAATGGGAATTCTTAGTAAGAAATCTTTACAAGAAAACTTCAATAGAGTTGTATGTAAAATGGTAACTTATTAATTGCAGTTTTTTATAAAAATTAATCAGAAGGATTGCAAGTTGGAACTTTTGTATCGGTTCAGAATTTTTCTTTTGTATTCTTCTTATTATAAATATTTCATAAGTTCGATTTTTTGTTGGACATGTTTTGAGGTCCATTGAGTCCAAATAACGTAATCTCACAAAATGATCTGCGTGTTTATCTGTCCTTATGTGTGTGTCCATGTGTCCGGACCAGTGTTAATGTGTGTACAGAACAGCTCAAAATTGATAAGTCATACGAAACTGAAACTTCATATTTAAGGTGGGTATGTGCTTGGGATATAACAGGAATGTTTTCAATTAGAATAAAATCAATCGTACCGGTACGACTTTATAGAATCCATTTTTCACACTCTTTCGATTTTATCGGTCACAAAGATTTTAATTAAACTAATTATATCAATGTACAATTAAATGGTCTTTAACATCGACTATGTCATATACTCGTTGAAATAATCTGACAGAGCCTAAATGGCAAATTTAAAAAAAAAAAAATCTTCCTCTAAATTTCCTTTAATTTTGTTTATTTGAGATTTATAGAATATTTCATTTTTGTTAGTTTTAAAAATGAAAAAAATATAATATTAACATTGAATGAATTGGATTATTAACTTTTTGACGTGACAACGTCTTATAAATCATTTTGCGGGATGGAAGTAGATTGTGGGGGAGGTAATTAGTAGTGTAGTAGTGGGGGTAAGAGGATTATAGATGCTGAGAGTCATGCAGGCAAAAGTGTCCCGTAACGGAGAAGGTAGTGGTGGGGATGGGTAAGAGTGAGGTGGTGGGGGTAAGAGGATTATAGATGCTGAGAGTCATGCAGGGAAAAGTGTAGCGTAACGGAGAAGGTAGTGGTGGGGGAAGGAAGCCTGAGATGATCTTTAAATTATGCATGAAATTAAGAATATGGTGATAATAATAAAATTCATTGGAATTAATTAAACTACCATCGTCCGATTATGAATAGAATATTGGAAATAAAGTCTTAGAATTAAGTATAACTGTATAAATATTTTGTATAACCAAGCAAAAATAAATATCTGAATTCAATATGTGAACTGGTTTATTATTTCAAATATATAACATTGGATAGATTTTAATTTATATTTATGTAATATTAGCATACAGTATACGTTGTCACGGAAATATGTCGCCTCGGCACTACACGGGCACGGTTTTTTTTTTTTAAATAGTCATTTTATTATTATTTACAACTGTATAAAAATATATGCAACTAGTAAATTTGCTGTCAGTGATAAAATGACATGATACAAACATGTGGAGAATCTACCCATTGATAGAACTTCAATAACATTTCTAGAGGAGAAGATATCTAGACCATCTTCTTTTCAGAATCCTTAGGAGAATAATTAGGTAATGGTGGAGAAACTAGGTTAGAAACAAATGTGTTTGGGTGGTTGGGAAGTTTATCATACTTCCCATGAATGATAACCATGAGGTCCTGATGGATGGACTTGATTTGTGGCAAAATAAGGAGCATTAAGGATTTTAGACTGTAAGGATTCTGGAGGAATTCGATGGATTAGTGGAGACCCAAAGCTCAACTCCGCATGTCCAGATAGGCCTTATAATAATCATGTAGATCAGACTGGATTCTACGGCTAGATACAAGCTCCGACCACCGGGTCATAGCCTTCAGTGTGGTAGAGGAGGAAGGCAATACCCTAGCTGTTGAAAAATGCTTCGAGGATGATCGGCGAACTGGAGAGCATTTTCCAGTGAACTGGAGGGAATAATAGTTGATCAAGAATGGGAAGAGATGGTGCCAATAGATGAGGAGACAGAAATTGACCACAGGATAGCAATGCTAATGGGTAGTAATGCCATTACTGAAGTAGCTAGCATTACCCTCCAACGCCGAAGAGCGAGAGAAAATCCGGTCCCATGGTGAACGCTGGTCCTGACTCAACTCGAGAGAATTCTACAGGCCCAGACGTATAACGAGACAATGAGAGGAGACCTGCACTCCTAGAGGAATCTAACATAGGTATAGGGTATATCGAAACGGAGTGCGGCGCCAGGACGAGTTCATTGCTGAGGAGACAGATAAGAATCCCTGGGGTATCCTGCACAGAGTGGCTCTGGGTAAGGCCAAGCCTCTACAGTTAATGGTGGCTATCACAGTAGGGGGCGTCCAGGCAACCACTCTGGAGAAAGTTGTGAAACTGTATATAGATTATGCATACAATCCGTCCCAGGATAGCGCAAAAGACAGTATTGTAAGGCGCACGACAGTATACCCACCCGATCTATGTCCACCATGAGATATATAGGACCTAATTCTTGCCGTGGACCGACAGAGTATTGGGAAGGCTCCAGGACTCGATGACATAGATGCTGCAATCCTCAAGAATAGTGCTCCTTATATTGAGGATGACATGTTGGAGATATTCATTAAGTGTTTAGATAAGAGGCACTTTCCCAGCAAGTGGAGGGTTGCAGACTTGAGACTGCTACAAGGGAGGTGGCAAAGATAAGGAAACGCCAAAGACCTACCGATCTATATGCCTCCTCCTAGTAGCCAGCAAATTTCCGTAACACATGATTTTGAACAGCCTTAGACCAACGCTAACGTCAGCAAGGCATGCACGGTAATTCGGCTCGACCCGTCGCAGGGGAACTACGGATGCGTTGTTGAAAGTGCGAGGGGACATACAAAGAAAGTCAAAGAAATATGTCTTACTGATACTGTTCGACATATCCTCCGCCATTGATAGTGTTTGGTTGCCCCGTGTACTCAGCACCCTCAGAAACTTATACTCCCTAGTAGGTTGTTAGCTTAATAATAGAAGCGTCAGGATTAGGGGTAACTACTATGAAAAAATTGAAAGAGGATGCTCACAGGGTTCGGTCCTAGATCTGGCTCTGTGAAAACTAGAGTTTGACGAGTTACTGGGGGAGCTCGAGAACAGATAGTTCCTTGTCACGGCTTAATTCGAGGCAGTCATCCTGGCCGAGAACAGTAGAGCCAGATTGAAGATGGAAGCAGAAAGGTGTGCCAGTCCCGCAGGACAATAATGTGAGAGGAGGAAATTGAGTATGGCCGCAGCTAAGACTCAGGCCAAACTTATAAGTGGCTCCTCTGATAGGGCGCTCATCCTATTTCCATGGACATCCAAGGACAGAGGATTAGACTGGGTGAGGCAGTTACGTACCTCGGGGACAGGATAAGAAGAAAATTTGACGCCACCTCCTCCCCTGATGTATTTAAGGGATTGGGTGACCCTACCATTTAATGGATTAAGCAGGATAGGGGATGCGCTCTGGGGAATTAGGTACGATGACCATTTATAAAGGTGTGGTCCTGGGTATTCTGAGTTACGGGATGCCCCTGGACCTCAATCTCAAGGAGGATTTCGTCAAGTACGAAGTAAAGAGGCAGGTGTTGGTAGCTCTACCCGAGGGACTCCAAGAGAGGATTGGTGAAACCCTGAACCTATAGAAGAAGAAGCTGCTTCTAATGAAGAATGGAATGGACGGTGGCAGGCGAACCAGAAGGGTGCCACTCTGAGGAATCTCTTTTCTACCGTCCATTCAGGATTGAGTGCGTAATGGGTGCTCCCAGATTATTGGGTCTCGCATATCCTGACGGGACATGGTGGGTTACGGGGAAAGCTGCAAAGTTTTGGGAAGAACATCGACCCCCGGTTGGATTGTACCGCCATGGAAGGACATCGAGCCAGGTTGTTGAGGAAAACCGGGATATTCGCCCGCTGAGTCGGACTTCTCTCGTCTGATGGAAGAGGAGAATTATCCCTTCTTCCGGGAATTCATCTACGGGTGGAATGAGGTAGTCGGCCCAACGCATTGTGCGTTAGGAAGGGCTCGGACCACCCGGAATTGACGAGCCACCAAGACAAGAAGATTAAGGTGACGAAGTAGATGCAGACTGAGACCAGAAGGGCTGGACCAGGCTGCGTGCTGGAGGATGCACCCGGATGGATGTAGGTGGAAAAGGTGCAGCCCAATCTATAAGGCGCTCACCCGAGCGCTGGGCTGCACCACGGTTTAACCACAATAAATAAATAAAATAAAGTTAATTCAATTAAAACAATTTTTTTGTTCTTCTACATCCAAAATAAATGTAATATCATATTATTACCCCAATATGCCAAAAAAATTTAAAATAATTTTTAATGGTAAAGTTGATATTTTTTTTGCACCTCAAAAAACCTTAAATTCAAATTTCAACAGTAATTGAAAAAAAAATTTTTAACTTCAAATATTTATAATAAAAACTACCAATCAATTTTAGATTCGTTTTCAGATTTTATATTTTATTCACTCAAATTCATTTTATAAACCAACAATCTTTTTTTTTTGTCATATTAACATATTTACGAAAAAACAAATCGATTGGTATATGTATATGTACGTATATAATATGTAATTATCGTATTGCATAATCATAAATTTTTCCAAATATATATTTTTTTTCTCGGTTCCTAAGGTGCATTAACAAGAACCCTCGGACAGGTGTCTAATATTTTTAGACCTCATAACGCCCAAAAAAAGTCTCATCAAAATCCCACGTGCACTGCCCCCCCCCCTTGTCAGTACATTTAATATCTTCCTATAATGTTTTGTTACAACCAAAATTTAGATTATAATTGCTCAGAAATACGTCATCCCTTTGAAGTTATCTTAAAGATACTATGAACTCGAAGAAGCCTACTTAGTTCTGGAATCTCTAAACAAATGTTTTCTTAAATTTATAAATAATTATTATTATTGTAAATAATAATTATATTTTTGCTTAAAGTAGCTATTCGCAATCTTCACCTTTTAGCTGTGACTTACCCGTTCGCTGTTGCTTAGAATTATTGAAGAGTATTGCAAGACGTTATCAAAACAATAAAACCTCACCAGCATTTATACGATATCTTGACACCAACTCGACCCCTTCTGCTATTTTAGAAAATTTCCGAGGAAGGATTTAATTGGCAGTAGAGAGTGCGATCCTTCATCCAGCTCATTGTATTTAAATGGAGGCGAGTGGCCAGCCGCCCCTAATTGTTGCTACCAGCGGGGCCACACCGTGGGCGCTATCCCTGTCAGCTATTGTCCAGTCGCCTACGCTGAGATACCATCGCGGCTAAGCTCTAAATGGTACCTCTAGCCCACAATACACAATGCAAAAACAAATAAGTCATTATCCACATCGAGTCCTGTTCAATAGCTGTTGGGAGAGCTTGTTTAATATTATTGTCTTCTTTGTCTTTTTAGAGCGGAATTCCGAACAACTTGTATCCAAGCTCCATGAACAATTATTAATGTGCATTTGTTCCTCAAAACCAACATAGATAATATTGAAAGTTAAATTTTAATAACCAATAAATTCAAATGCTAATAAATTTAAGTTAATGTACCTGGTTACATCTATGGCTTGGTCCAAAAGGACCAATCTCAATTTTTTCGAATTTTGTGTATCATTAGTTTTCAATTTAGATAAATCTTTAAAATATAACTTATACGGTAATCAGACCAATTTGGAAATATGGAATTGAGCTCTGGGGCTCTACCAAACCATCAAATTCCTCCCGCATCCAATCCTTACAATCCAAAATCCTACGTAAAATCCTTCACCTTAACATCCCATTCGTTACAGATTTGGCCCAAAACAGATATACGTCTTTTCATTCAAAGCTCCTTACTCATCCTAACCCATTAATTCTTAATCTTTCATCCTTAACAATCCCTGATAAATCTCCGAGGCGTCTGAAGAGAAGATGGCCACGGGATCTTCTAATTTAAATTAATGCTTGAAGTACCACCAATGGGTGGTTCCTTCCCAAGATTTTAATTCTATATGAAACATACAACATATTTACTTATTGTATTTATTATTTGTACAGTTGTAAATCACATTAAATAAATTTAAAAAATAAAATATAACTTTTTATTGGACATTGGCAAGTTCGAGCCCGGCCCTACCTGGGATTTTTTCAAGCATAAAAATTAAGCAATACTCACTCCCAATCTCCTCCTCCCCTCCCCCCCGCCCCCCCGAGCATTTGTAAGGCCTGTCAGCCAAGGGTGGCACTCATAAAAATAGGCGTGGGAGTTTTTTTTTTTTCTGATCCCTCTAAAACAGAAATAAAAAGTGAATTAATAAGTGCATTTCTGTGAAAAGAAAAGTAATTAGTGTTAGATCTTACCTTTTACTAACTATGGTATTTTAAGGTTACCTGTTATGTTTATTTGTATACATGAGATATCCATTCTGCAAAAGGTGCTATTTTAAATCCGGAGGTGAGGGGCCTCCTCGTGTTGTATCGCATAGAAGATAAAAATAAAAACATTAATTAATAAAGACGATAGATAATGGTGAAATAATAAGAAAACAGTCAGAATAGGCGTGGGAGTGACAGACCCACCCTATGAAAATCATGTCAGGAAACGCGCGATGTATTTCTTTAGTTCATCGCGCGAGGCTTTGGACCTTCACGGACTATCGTGCCAATGAAAAAAAATATAAATAAATAAATATGTTTTCAAGCAGGCCTCTACATAAGTTGAATTTCACCTTAGTCACTTTCCAGGTTACGGAACCTGACAAAAGTATGAGTACCGAATATAAAAAAATTACCCATAAAAATACAAAATACACGTCCCTATCAGTGTTTATAAAAGTCAAATAAAAACAATAAATAAGCTCTACATTGTAAATAGTTCCATTCCAGGAAAATTAAGTAATTGACATTTAAAAAATTAAGTAAACGTCCTTCTCGTCCTTCATGGACGAAACTCTTCAGGTCAACTCAGGTTGAAAACTGAGGAAAAACGGATAGTATATTTTTCATTAATAATTGGAGATGGTCGGGGGGTGCGGTCAGTAAAAAGAACATAAATAAACAAAAATTATTTATTTAAGTCGACGTTGAGACCTGAGTTTCAGGTCAGGGAGCTGGTAGGAAATAAGTCTAAACTAAAACTCAAATTTTTAGTTAAGTATATTTTTCAATCATTTTACTGATCATTCTCTTGTCAATCCAGAATGAATATCATTATTATATTTTATATATTTTCATTAGTTTTAAATCTTAAGATCTGAAAACATTACTCTCAAATTTAGTGTAATAGTAGTTATAACCAATAAACTTAAAACTATAACTTACTGCCGGACAGTAATGTAATAAACATCGTAGAGGTTATATTAATGAAAACAGATCAACTCCACCACTATATTATTTGATTTGATTTTTAGTCAGATTATAGTTCCAGTCTTGGACTATTATTAGAACGTAGAATGCAGCGATCGAAGTATTTACTTTTTTAAAGGTTATAAACATTGACTTTAAGAAGTTAAAAATATAGTTGTATAATCACGCCCACTAGTAAACGATTAAATTTTTCTACTTCCAAAAATTACCTACCTGTGACCAGCAGCCTACGAGTGACCAATGAGATAACCTAATGCGACTCGACCCTTCACGTCACTAGCTAAAGAACATTTATTGCTTCTGAAGTGAACGAGCCACGATAATCGGATATAGTATCAGCTGAAGTAGAAAAGTCACTATTCAATCAACGAGATTCACTATTACTGATCACTTAATATTAAAATAAGTTAATTATATAATAAAAAGAATGCTTGCTATCCACATTAAATGAACCATTGACACAAGATATACATTATTACACATTTTTGCTGAAGCTATGAAAGTCCGAAAAAATTAACGAAAGTTTTTTTTTACTTAAGAAAAAAAACATTAAAAAAGTACCATTCTAGAGAAAACTACTCTTAACTCGCGTTTTGTAGAATACTAATAAAAAATTTTCTGGCTTTCTGTATTCTTTTGGGGGGCTTTAAAAATAGTTTCTGATTTTTTTTTTATTTTAAATGGTATTGTAGACATCTTTGGACATAGTTATCATACGATATTCTATTTCAACCCTAATTTTCTATTCACTCTGCAATAGATACATAGTTTATATCAGTAACGTCTTTCAAAAATATTAAATTTTAAACTATTGTAATGTATAATATTATAATAATATAACATTAATATTACATTAAATATAATTTTTTCCAATTTCTTGACATTTTGATAAACCTGAGTTTATAGGTTAGGTTTGTTATTAATTTAATTCAAATTGCATTTTGGTCCCAATTTTTATTTATTCCAATTATTAAAATTAATTGTAAATAGTATACAAATTTTTTTCATATTTTTCATAAATTTATTTAACTTAAAAAATCTCTGCATAACGTTGGTTTAAATTCCTTTTATCTTTTTTTTAAATTAACTGTATAATTTATGTTCTCTGATATATAAATTGACTCAAGTATTTTTCTTTTGAACACATTGTTTTCTTTATGTATAATTATGGTGTTATCAAAATTGTGTTGGTTTTTAGCTGCATGCTGTTTTATTAGGATACTTTTCCTTATTTCTTGTATCATTTCTATGTTAATATATTCTATCCCCCAACAATTGCTTTGTTTCACCTATATAGATAGCTGGACAATTTAATTTAAATTAATAGCAAGCCTGACCTGAGTGCATGGAAGATTATAAATAGTTTGTTTATATGATAATGATAGTGTTGAGTAATCAAAAATTAAAAATTAATAAGTTTTGAAAAAAATAGGTAACTAACTAATTAGGTAAGCTTATTAATAATTAATATGATTTTCTATCAATTGACTTTTTCATAGGGTAATTTTGACTTATAATTAATGACCTGGGCAGAATAGACTGCAAAACATTTTTAAAGTTTTGATGTGAGGTGAGAATTTATATTTGAAGGTATGTTATATTATTAGTAATAATGTTGCTGTTATAATTGTTACAAATGAATGTATAATAAGCTGTTAAATGGTTAGATTGTCCTTGAAGATGGCCGAAACGTTGGACTATTAATATAATAAAAAGTATTGAGACTAAATCAAGACACCAATAGATTTATTTAATAAATTAATATTATAATTATTCTATTGTTAAATAATATTTAATAATAAAATCTAGCTATCAATGACTTACAAAAAAAATAATATATATCTGACATGTAAAAATACTAAGTAAAATTCAATTCATTCTTACCTGATAAGCTGTACAAAAATAGAATAATAGGCAGTCAAAAAAATAATTAAATAAAAATACTACCAAAAATATGTGAACCATATGTGAGGAATTAGAAAATGGACTGGGCTGGTTTTGAATCTGTATGCCTCAATATGGCCTATTCTCTTATGACAAATATTGAATACAGCAAAAGTATAAATTGGTAGCAGTTTGGGGATGAATGATCAGCCTGACATTTTGTATTTAAAACAATTTCATTATAATATAACCTATTTAACATTATACGTAAAATAAACTTAGTAATTATCTGTTAATAAACCTTCATTTCTATCTATATATAGTAACAAAACAATTGATTCAACAAATTAATAGAAATTTGAAAATGTTTCTGATAAAGCTCACTAAGCTCTTCTTATAACAAATATTTAACACAACAAATATATAAACTATAACCAATCCTATTATGATTAAATTTGAATGGTCTTCTCGACACTTTTGATTTAAAACAATATACACAATTTACAATGCATCTAATATTATACTTAAAATATGCTCAGTAAATGTATTGAGTTTTATGTTATCGAAACTTTATTTCTATGTTTTTATTAAATTTAGATGAAAATTCTTTAATCATAAATAATAAACTAAATGAAGTTTGTTCTTTTTAAAAAAAATAAAAATCAATCTCACATTCCCGAAGTTCTTTCTATGTGTGTTGAAGAGTGAATTCGTCAAGTTGGTTATTTCTTCCATTTTACTAGAATTGATAGAAATTAATTAGTTTAATTTAATGAAATAAAATTGCAATACCACTAAGTTCTTACAAAAAAAAATCAATTAATTAATTCTTTTTCACACAAAATAGATTTCCCAGAACTTGCAAAGTACAAAATACGCTCTCTTAAAATAATTGGTTTCTCCCGTCTTACAGAACAATATATATACTTTTTTTTCTTGTTCTACAGATACTTTATTTAATGAGGAATATTAATGGGGGCAATGGGTATTAGAGCTATAAGTGTCCTGTCATACACTATATACAATGATAAAGTGCTGCTATAATAGAGAGCTTAAAAAAAAAATGTATTGGTCTGAATATAATTACATCACTATTCTACGCACAGACCAAGTCTAATTTCTTATTCTGACTAAAGTACAGCGAGCGAGACCAGGCTGGGAGGGGATATTCCTGGTATGCTTAGCTAAGAGGAACTGAGAAAGGAATATTGTTTAAGTCAAGGAAAGATTATTTTCCTTTATCACAGGAAAAAATAAAAAATAAAATGTAATAATATAGATTCATGACAATAATAATAATTAAGCAATACTACTGCTGTTAAAATAAACAAATTATAAGAATAAGTAAATAATTTATTCATATAAACAATATGTATACAACAAGAGATTATAAATAGAAATAATGTATAACTTTTATTTTAATGGAAAAATAAAGAAAAAATATTACACATTAAAGTTGAAGGCGGGAAAGCAATAAAGAAGCGCCCCAGTGAACAGCGACGATACACGATTGCTCGTATGGCTTGCAGGATCTGATTTATTCTGTCAATTTTTAACATAAAATAATATTTACCGAATAATTTTTTTATAATTCAGTATTTTTAATAGTTTAAATTATATTCAAATGGTATATTATGATACAAAGTAATAAAGATATGATAAGTCTGAATTGTATCATATACTTTAAAGAGAATATGTACTTATTTTTAGATGAAAGAATAATTGAACAAAAATCATTCAATTCTACGCTATAATATTGAGCATGACATAAAAAATTGATCAAAACTACTTACTTTTAATAAAGAATTATTTTATAAAATTAACTTCAATATTAAGTTAATATAAAATAAAATTAACTTGAACACTAATATAGGAGATTAATAAAATTCATCATATATTGTACAATAAAATTTAATTTATTTCTCATTTAAGAGCTATAAAAGTGATTTGCTAAAACGAGTTTCAGGCATTTATTAACATGATGATAATATGATAAATGAAATCGAAATACCGAAGCATTAAAGAAACATTTAAAAAAAATAAATAAAATATGAAAATTATTGTATTTATATTTATCTCTTTTAATTATTATTATCTCTTTGAAAATGAGTTTTACATCTATTTTAATTTGTAAAAAAATACCAAATAACATTTAGTAATATAATACACCAATGCTACTGTTAATAAAATATTTAATCCTTTTTTATTAAATATTTATCTCTATAATTATTATGACCATATTATTATATTAATTTATATTACCTTTTGTATCATAGTAAACAATATTAGTACTTTATAAGGGTTTTTTTGATAAGACATTATTTCACTAAAAGAATAATAATTAAAATACATTTAATATTATCTCATATCTTAAATAGTATTATTCTGTGCTCTAAGAAGTACATCACACTAAAAAAATGATAATAGTGCTATTACTTTATTATCTCTACAATGTTGAATACAAAATGTTTTAAAAATTAATACTACTTTTGTATTTTCATATTATTCAACTCAAAAACATTTTAATAGCATCCAATAAATAATTTTTAATTATTAATGATTCCCCTATTAAAGAATCTTAATTAATAATTGCGTGTAAAATAAATTTTTATACAAAATGTAACCATATTAATTTTGAAAAGATTTTAACAACCCACTTTAATATTTTTATAACAAATGTCGTTGTAGGTATTTTAGGTAGCTCAAAAGAAAAGCAGTGGACAGTTCTATTTTTAACTTAAAGAGATGCAGGACGGATCCGACCAAGACGGTGACAGACGACCGCCTGAATAGTTCGGGCTGATGCCACCAGATGCCAGCAGCAGCCGGGCAGTAGAGGGGAATGACCCCCCACCAGAAGCTAGTGGGCGTGGCAGACCACTCCCACATCCCCACCCTCGCTCGCCTGCTATCCCCACCCTTGACACTTCCCCTCCCGCCACCTTTACATGTCCTGGCATTTTAATATAGACACACGGCCCCCCACACATCCCCAATCGCTCTACCCTCCCCCAGCCATCCTTACTCCTCCCCCATCGTCTTCCAGGCAAACTTTTAAGGATTCCCTTTTTATAAGAGGGGTGAATTTCCAATTCCATTTCTTCTAGAGCCTTTAATAATCACTAGAAATTAATAATTTACTACCAAATCATTAAGTTTCCTTTCTTTCAATTTTATCTTATTAGCACCTTATTTCGATTCTATGTACATAATTTTATCATCGTCTTCATTAGCTTATGAATCATAAATTTACAGAAATGACAATCATCATTTAAAAAACACTTTATCTTACTGTTATTAGCGTTTATTAATTTATAATTATATTTACTAATTTATATAAATATAGAATTAGTGTTGTTGGTAAAAATTAAAACGTAAAGATTAATTTTATTTCGGTTCTAACCCTATCCCGAGATCTATTTAGTCCAAAGCAGACGAATAGATTAATCTGAATCCACTATAAATTTAAACCTTAGCTTTACGACTTTTCAATTTTTTTATTTTAAAAAAAAAACCTTCAAATAATGAATACAAAGAAAATACGAATATTCAATATTGACTCCTAAGATGTTTTGAGAGCATAATATTGGCCATAACCTTGAAGTATTTATTGTTATTGAAAGTTTGAAAATATCCATGCTGTCTGTACATATGATTGTTATAATAGATCAAAATTGGAAATTATATGACCAATGTTTGGAGTAGAAGCATATTAGTTCGAATAGCTTTAAAGAAAATTTCCTCTAAATAAATTAAACCTTTACTTTATACTAAATTAAAATTTATTAATTTTAATTCAGTATAAAGTAGAGAGACTAAAGAGGACTAAATGACTATCAATTGATCTCGTAAACAATGGTCATAAGTAACTTATCTGGATGCTCTTCGTTCTTTGCATTCCATAACAACAATAGTCAAGACTCTAAAATTTGTTATAACCTATAAATATAACGTATAAAACACAAGAAAATCATCAATATAATAGCATGGATCACTAGCTTTAACAACTACTACCACTTGAGGTACTAACAACAAAAAGAATAGGACTGACCCAAAATTTATTTGAAGCTCTCAAAGGAAGCTAAAGTCACATAAGTGTTTAAAAGCGCATTGCCTCCTTTCCAAATTACAACTCTTCTTAGATTTTTTTAGATGTTGGAATAATGTACATATGTGCGTGAGTGAAGTTTTGTATGCGTGAGTGAATGTCTGTGTAAGTGCAGGTTTATATTATAATTATAACGATCCATAGGCGTTGATGACCAAAAGGTTTTAGGCCTTTAAACAAGATCAAACAGACCAAACGGTATAGGAAAAATATGAGGTCGTAGTTTCAGGTCCACTTCTCCAGCCACGAATTTATTTCCGATTTCAATTTTTTTTTCTATTAAGTACATGTAAGGACAAGTTCCAAAAGATGCTGATTTTGAAAATAAAATTTTTTGAATTTTGATAACTTTTATGTCAAATTAAATAATATTTAAAAGTGTCCTCTGAATTATTCGTGATTGCTAAAATTATTAGAGCTCGACAGATCACGTCGATTTCCGAGGTACACAAATCCACAAAATTTATAAGTTCACCTCCTGAACATAATTTAATTAACAATAATCTTTCTTTATCAATAAATATCTTATTATAATTATTGGCGCGACAAACCGTGGAGGTCCAAGGCCTCGCGCGATGTACTTAAGGAAATGCACCGCCCGTTTCATGAGGTGGTTTTCATAGGGTGGGTTCTTCACTCCCACGTCTATCAATAAACATCTAGATATTGTATATTGTCACGTAGATATCAGAATAGTAACCATGGAATGTTATGTTTTCCTTTAAACTTGACACGATCAATCATGTTTTTTTAACCTTTAAATTGAAGTATAGAAGCCTACAATATCATTTATATTTTAAATTCATAAAAAAAAAAAAAAAAGGAAATATT
>NW_027108633.1:199083-203340 GCF_000696795.3 Halyomorpha halys | reverse complement strand
CATATATTAGTTTTTTTGCCTTCTAAAGTTATTTAATGAAATTTTTGTTATTTCCGATTCTTCTAAGTCTCCTGATTCACAGGTAATTATACTTTTCTATTAAATTAAATCCACCAGAGCATTGTAGAATTATTCTTGCTCATTTTTTTAAATATACACGTAACTACGATGATCATATTTTCTGTTAGAAATAAAGGATAATTATGTTATAAATAATCTTTTCACTTTCTTGAGACTGGTTATTATTGTTTGAATCAAATAAAGTTATTTGATTAGTAATAGTGTGAATTGACTGGGATTAAAAGTTTTAATTTAATGTGAATTGACGAAATAGTGTAATTTTGGACTGAAATTATTGACCTGAGTTGAATAGCCTGCACAAAGTTTTTTTTAAATTTATGTGGTTCTAAATTAGTATTTAAGATTGTCCTAGTGGATGAAATAATTTGCCAAAAATTAGACTTATAAAGAGGTATAGATTGTTTTGAGACTTAAATGGGATAAAATTTATCTAATTTAAACAACAAATATTTCATTTAGTTAGCTGTTAGTTAAACAATCTTGCTGTACCAATCTAGCTTTCGCGCTTGATTTCAATAAAATTCTTGATCTGTAATTGGGTATTTACTTAATAATCTATATTAGGTATGTACATTCTTTGTGTATTTAAGTAAAAATAGGGATAGATCGATTTTTTGGAAATGGATTAAAATAATCTTAAAAAAAAAATAGCACGTTTAGAGAACTCTACAAAAATAAAGGACGTCTGGTCAAGGTAATATTATTTATATGTATTCACCATTGCAGCCGACAATATTATTTCTTTTTTAATAAGTACTCTTATTTTTCTGAGACTTTCGTTGTTTAAGTAAATGATATCTTATAAAACTTAATCACTTTAACTATCTTCTAAAATAATTAATTTTTAGGTGCGATTAATAAAAAAAAGTATTTTAAATGGCCTCTGAGTAGAAGCGAAGTTAGGAGCCCTTCAATTATGCAAATCCCTATAGGAATCAATATTATTTTAATAGCAAAGGGGCTAAGAAAGCATCCTCAGATATTGCTAATAAAAAAAAGAGAAAAAAAAATCCATCGACCGTCTTTGGCTTATATAATAATAATAAAAGGAGCAGGAGATTTAATAATAAAAAAAAATAAGAGGGGTGAGTAGGTTTGGTTACCCCCACGCAGTAACAGAATTAGCCTCTGAGGAATTAATAAGTTTGGAAGAGCCGATGTAAAACAAGATAATTACACCGAAGCATCTTCCCCTCCGTTCTCTCTTCTAATTGGTTCCTTAATATTCTTACTCAAGCTAATTATAATTTTTTTTCTCTTGAATTCCGAGTAAGCTGTTGGATTAATGAATGAAGCAACGGGAAAATGCATCTGAATGCAGAAAGAGAGCTCAGAACCTACATATGGATGAATTGTATTTATTTTTTTATTTTTTAAAGAGATTTTTATGATGCTCAATTTGGAAATTGTGAAGTTGCTTATATATGGTTGAAATGAAATGAAAAATAATTTATTATTCTGGAACCAGGACCCTTTAGAATAATTACAAAGGTGATTTTAATATTATAATAACATTTATTGGACAAAAATCAGTGTGGCCACTGGAAAACAAAAATAATTAATTAAAAAATCAACTGAATAAATAAAAAAAAGTAATTAAAAAAACATATGTACTATTATAATAATGGATTAGATTGGTGTAGTAAAAGGTAGTTGAATAGAAGGGTTTTACACGAGGGAAGGGCTTAAAACCCTATGTGATTCAGACTTATCATGGTTAATTCTTTCTCCTCAGTAATGCCTGAATATCCTAACATATTAATAGGGTATTGTTTTATGAGTTTAAAAAAAAAATATTTAATATAAAAAATCGAGACTGAAGTGGTACAGTCCTATCCTATCCTGCGGTTGCAAATATGGCTCTAAGAGTCCTGAATCCATTTGCAACCACTTATATGTATGAGTTGGCTTTTTACGTGGACTTACTATCAAGAAAAAATCTGGCAATATATTATCCGTGACAGCTGACATGAGAGTTGCATTGGCCAAAACAAAACCAAACATAGCACTAGTTTAGGTAAAGCACATGAATTCAATTAAAATTAAATTGTTATTTAAATTTAACTATTATAAAAGATGCAATATTTTCTGAATACATAATTGTTTGTAAAAAAATGTTTTATTAACTTCACTTTTCTTTTTTTATTAAAAAGGTTAATTTTCAAAGGGACTCCCACACAGGAATTTTTTAAAAGTTTGAACAGCTGCTGAATTATTTTTTTTCGTGTCTTCTGGGAAAATTGAAATTTCCTTATATCTGATTCATTTTTTTTCTTTTTTGTACACCATGTTTTGCCAAGCTGGCTCAAAATTTTGGCTTTTAAAAATTAGAAAAACTGAAAGTTCTCATGGATCAACAGTACTAAAAAGCGTATCTCTCTAAATCCTACAACTCCCATTCTTTTGTAAAAAAAAAAAAAATAATAATAAAAAATAATTACGGATATTGGTAGATACATCTATGCGTTAGCCTGGAACTACGGACTACAAACCCTACCAGAGAAAATCCATCTCATTACCAGGATACATAGGTATATTTTATTGGCTAGTTGAAAATCCTTAACCAATCAGAAGCAACTTCTATTGGATCACCAACAATTAATAGCGAAATGCCCCATACTAATAAAACTTGATAGATGTGTAACTAAACTTAAGAAAATAAAAAAGATCAGAGCTGAAGAATTTTTTTTTTCAATTCTAACTAAAAATGATTTTTATCAAACTTTACTATTGCATCGATTATATGTAACAGCGTTGTTTATAGTTTACAGAAATATTTTAATCCATTCCATAGATTGATGAAATAATTTTAACTTTTAATATTGGATAAATCGTGTCAGAATTTCCTGGATATCATTAATATATCGTTTATTGCTACATTTTTTTTTCCAAAACTGATGTAGCATTGATCTGTTTTCTTGACTAATAATAATAAATCTTTAAACAGCATCTACTGCGGTGTATTGCCTCATTTAATTATATGTTCTCATTGTATACTCTCCTTGTGTATAATTCATCATGTTGCAGGGGAACATTCTAGATATCAACATAAATGCTCAGAATTTGAAAATATTAAAGGTTGACTATCTTAAATTTTACCTGACTTCTGAATTAGATGGGTTGATTGTCAGTTTGGTAACATTAAATATACAGTAATGTTTAATATGCATTCCCAACTTATGTGTATTGTCTAATATTGAGTATAATTGATTTATTAGTATATAAATAAATTATTGACCACACATTTCAAAATATGAATAAGATGGTCGGTTTTAAACAGTTAACTACTATTTATTTGCCAAGGTTTTGGCACACTTTGCAAGGCATAAAAAGATAGAAAGAAAAATGTATGTAAATATAATAATTATATATAAAAAAGAAGTATTATAGACTATTTGATTTAAAAAGAATAGGAGACGTAATACATAGAAAAGAAGATATAAGAGAAATGAAAATTAAAAATATACGCGTTAAGAGACAGAAAATTAAGGAAGTAAGAATAATTAAAGGAAGAATAAATGAAAATAAAAATAGTAATAATAATAAATAAATCCGATGAATTTTGAATTAAATAGTTGTAAACTATTTTTTTTTTCAAATTTATTCTTTTTGAATATCAATATTTATATTTAAATACAACTTAATATATGGAGGTTGCCCTGACAACAAATAAATATATGATAATAATCGAGAATGGCAAACTTAATGTAAAATGAGATTTTCTATAACAAATGATTCAAACCGGACTATGAATATTTAAATATCTATAATTATTATTAAGGAAATTTTCGCCATTTTAAAAATGGTGAATTCATGACACTCTTCGAATGATATAACATTTATCCTATATTGGACTGTAATCGGATAGTATTTGGAAGGAATCGTTACTCAGTGATTACGATCACTCCTTTATCCGAACACCCTGACAAGAACATCATGTTGTTGGTGTTGTGAGTCCCTCCTAATCCCACAGCTGTCCCCTTCGCACCACCACCACAACCAACATGTATCCCGGACACTTGTTGACACACTCGGCAATGTGTGCGTACACACGTCCTACACAAGACCTCACTGGAAACATCCCAGCTTTAAAATATGATTTCAGTAAATAAAAAAAAAGTCCATATTATTTATTCTTTAAAACAAACAATAATTATAAAAATACCGAAATAGTAT
>NW_027108633.1:190951-198973 GCF_000696795.3 Halyomorpha halys | reverse complement strand
CTTTCCAGTGATATCTATATATATATATATAAGTTATGTTAGGTCTCTAGAATGAATTAGATAAACGAACGTAATGTCACAGTGTAAAAGTAGGTTTATTATATATCGCAATTTTACAATAATGGGATTTTCTATATTGTTCCATATGGTTTACGTATGGAGCTAGGTATTATGATCCATTAATGTGTCATCATACCTTAACTTATATATATATATATATATATACATATACATATTAAAAATGTATAGTTATAATATATAGATATATAAATATTGTGCTGCCTACTTGCATTGGTTGACCTCATACACACCATACATAAAATTAGTAAAAAACAATTCGTTGTGAAACCTACATAAATAGTCATATTATAAAAAATTGAACTATATGCTAGTGATACATGATTTTTATATTATTTTTGTCTCTTTTTCCTCTAGACATTTTTTTCCTAGCTTTTTATTATTAATTTTATATATGTATTCTAAATTTTAAAATTCTCTCTCTTATCCGAACATGGTTCTTTTTTTCCTTTATCAAAAATCGAATAGAATTATAATCAACCGTATAATAAATAAAAAGCATTTTAAATATAGCAAAAACATTTATATATAAAAACTCAACATGTTCATCCACAATTACATTCAATTAAAATTTAAAATAGCACTTTTTATATATGAATAAAAATTAAAATTAAATTAATAGATAAATAGATAAGTAATAATGAAAAATTAATAAATAAATAGAAACATATTTTGTTGATAGTAAGATCCAAACACTTTATTTTTAGTCTTCCTATTTAAGATACAGGCTTTATAATACACACAAAACTACCAATTAAAAAAAAAATTATAAATTCAAACAATATACAATAACAAACTGAATAGAACTGAAGACAGAATACATTGATCTGAAAATATCTTTCTATTATTCAAAGTAATTCTTGAAAGTTAATCTTGTTTTTCAATTATTTTAGCTCTACATAATAATTTTCGTTCATCAAAATAATAACAATGGAACCTAAGTAAGAATTTTCGACTAACTGGCTAAAATCATGAACTCACTTTATGGATCAGAATTATGGTGAACTAATCATAGTAACGTAGCGTAAGCAGTTAGTCAAAATTTCTAAAACATCAATTTGAGTGAAGGGCCAATACTACAGATGATTCGGTAAGAATTGAAACTAACATAATACATCTGCAGTGTAACAAGTACCAATAAATGTTTAACTGTGTCTAAAAATACTTAATATGGATTAATACAGACTGCTACAATAAGATGGTACAATTCTTTGATTCGAATTCCTTTTAAATTAGGTAATTATATCGGAAATGAACTTCCAAGATGTTGACTGAGATAGCATTTGACAAGCACAGAGTGCTATAACCTTAAAACAAGAATAACAATCTCATTAACAAACCTAATCCAAATATTTTATCAGTTATAAAATAAACATTCAATTGTCCATCTGATGAACAACCGACGCTTTCAAAAATATCTATTCTTCAATCGTTAATGAATAAAGGTTACATATCCAAAATCGAGTAAGAATTTATTTGAACCAAGTGACAATCATGTTTGACCCATCAGAATCCAGTTTTGTAGTAGTAACTAACCACGATACTTGGTTAATTATCAATAAATAAATTAAGGAGGAAGTTATATTGAAAAATCGGCATTTAACCTTCTCAGTCTATTTCAATGAGAATACGATATCAAACACCTTTTTTTTTTTTTTTATTTTTTTTACGGATCGGCCTTTCAAAACCACGCGAACATCATTACTATTTCCTTCTCACATTTTCTCTTCTTCTCTCCCAGCATCTTCTGCGTCCTTTGCTTCCTCTCTTCCAACCACGCAGTACCCTTCCGTTATTCTTTATTTGCCGGAAGTACATTTATTTATTTCAATTTTTTTCCGTACTCTTCTCTATCTAGGCAGTCCTTGTCTGTTATTTTAATTTTCTTTGTTTCCTCTTTCATTTGCTTCACATATCCTCCTACGCTCTTATATTCACAGATTCTGTCGAAGAATTTCCGGTTTAGTCTCCTTTAGTCCATTATCTTCATGTGTCCGTAGAATCTCAGTCTTCTGATTCTTATTTCGGTTTTCAGGTCATTTATCTCCCTGTAGATTTTCTGGTTCCCTTCCAAACACCATTTTATTGTACATTGATATAACAAATTTAATCAAAATCGGTTCACCCGTATTTCAGTAAATCGTAAAAATGTGTGAAATCCGAGATAATAAAATGGTACTTCCAGGTTGCCGATTTTAGCTTATAAATAAGTCGTTCAAAACCGACAAAAATTTTAGAAGCAACTTTTTGTTTCTAACCTAGACTGACACAAACATGCTTTTACAAGATTTGGTCATTTGGGCACAGGAGGATCATAAAATGTGTACTTCTGCCGAAAAGGAGGATTGGAAAGGTTTTACGTTCTAAAAAATATTTATTAGTTTTAACTTTTTTAAAATTTAAAAAATTAAAATTTTTATTAATTTAGTGAAAATAATAAAACGGGGACTAATAATTTTATTTCATGGATTATCATACTTATGCCAATAGGAATTGTTATAATTATCAGACTTATCTTACTAAAAAAACTGGCTTGTTGCAAGTAAATAAGATTAACACGCAATATCTCGTAGTTTGAGGTTAAATAACCGCGATCTATGATCATTAAGATAGATCGTAGTCATTTAACCCGACCCTAAAGCCCATTCCTCGTATTTGGCTCAGAAATAGGCTATCAATCCTGCAACAGATTGAAAGAGTCTAAAATGAATAAAGTAACCATTTTATTGAGTGACATATCATTAATTCATTTCTTTTGAGTGAAGAGTGTTACCAATGGTTTGTATCACTTAATCATAACTGAGATCAAATTTATTAAATATATTATAATTGTAATTATAACTGTATTATAATACAGTTGTAAACAGCAATAAATAAAAAATCTTTTGAGTTAATCGTGGTACTTAACCTTCATACTTAGCAGAAGTAAGAACGATAGCTCTACCGTTGAATCAGCCCCGTCATTAAATCCAGGTATCTCCTTTTACAAAGTTAATGAATCATGGAGATTAGTTAGTGCATGAATCCAGAAATAGTTTTGCCTACCACTTACTTATTCAATGAGGTTTTTTGTACTCCAACGAAATGAGGAAGGAATGTTCATCACTTAACAAGGTTGCCAATTCTAGTTGGACAACGTTGGAAATGTGTAATGGAAATGGGTAATTTATTGCTGTCATGGACTCACAACAGATATGATCAAGACTTTATGACGAATACGTCTATATGAAATCGTTTCTGATGTATGGACCTTTTTTTCTATTGGATTTATTGAAACAGTTCATGGAGACAAGATTAAAGGACAGAGAAGCGGAGGTGATCCAGTTAAAACGTTCTCGAGATAAATAATTTATAACCGGAGGAGGGATAATATTCGGTAGAGTTGGGAAATAAGGCAATAATTAATGCCCTACCATCCAAGAGACTTGGAGGATGGCAAGATCTATACCCTCCTATAGAAAGTCTAATCCAATCGGACTGATGTTAAATTCAGCGGGCGTGTATGTGTTGATGTTCTGTACGGCCGACAATTTGTCCTCTAGTCGGATCCTTCTTCAGGATTAAATAGTTAATGGCCCGGAAGAGAGATACACCGCGCGGCCATCTTCCCTTCTGAATAATCGCCTCTGTAATTGCTATCGATCCTAGGAAGCCGGCCTCCCTAGTTCCTCATCCCTAAGTCCTCGTTCTAATCGAGATTAGGAATCGATTTATCCAACGATAGGGCTTCAAGAAAATTTTATCGAGAAAACCTTTTTACTTTCATTTACCTACTTATGGAATATATAGTATGGATAAGTAATGCAATCACGGAAAATTTCAAATTCGGCTTTTCAACGGAAATACATGTTTCGAGGTTCTCTGAATCCAAAATCCTAGTCTCTCAAAAAAGTCAGTGTGTGTAAGGGCGTACCCAGGGTAAAAACTAGGGGTGGCAAGCCATAGTCAATGAGGTTGCCAACATACAACCTCAAACATAAAACCAACATTTTCAGAGCATCATATATAATTGTCGCAGTGCATTATTAGTTATTACAATTATTTGCTAGAAAAAAAAATGTTTGTTAATTAATAATTTTTTTCCACTTCCCCCCGCCTGGTACGCCCATGTGTGTCTGTGAACGGGCTTGATCGAAAACGATGAGAAGTAAAGAACTGAAGTAACAGATTTGCTATGTGCATGGAATCTGAGAGCAAGTTTTTTCATAAAATCGACCGACAAGTAATGCTACATTATAGAACATTTTACATGTTTTCGATTTTCTGCTCTAAAGATTTTGATAAAACTCAGTATGTCGATGCACAATTAAATGCTCTATAATATCAGATAGGTCTTATTCTCATTAAAATAAAAAGCTAAAATGAGGATTTAAAAAAAATCATTCTCCAAAGTGCTTTTAATTTACAATAAAAGGTTCTCATTGTTAGCAATAATAAAAAATAGTAAAGAATTTTATGATTAATTAAGGCAGAAAAAATAATAATTCGAGACAATATGACATAATAACAATAGAAAAATAAAAAAAATTCTGTTAATAATTTTCACCTTCTCTAGTCTTTGGAGTTTTTTTTTTAAATCACAAAAATAGCTAGCCCACCAATCTACACAAAATTTAGAGACGTATGTGGGGTGGTAAGTGTAAGTTCTGCGATGCGCGCACCGCACCAGATTTGTGTTTGTAGTGCTAAATCAGATTTGGTCTGGTTTTTGGCGCCAAATGTTTCATTGGGAGGAGGTTAATTTTTTTTGTTGCCAATGAAAACATTCAAATGAAAAGTCCAGTTAACCATATCACGCTGAAACATTTGGTTTGCATTTTATTTTAAATGAATGTACACAGTCACTAAATAAATGTATTTTAAATTATAGCCATGATTTCAACATCATAACTCTCCTGTAACACCTATGAAAAAAAAAATTATAACTTTAAATAAACTTTTTGTGCAACTTTGACTCGATATAGTAAAAAAAATATATATGTGCTTGGGAGCTTCGTACTGGGAGTCGAGTAAGTTTATAAATTATATACATTCAATCGTGTACAAATCTGAACTGTAGACTCTATGCAGAAATTTGAGATTCTTAAGCACCAGTGCCGAGCAGTGGTCTCTCCCGTAATGAAAATATTTTATTACTTTATGAATTGATAACGGTAGTACAAATATTTATTTTATTATTTATAATTGAACAGCTAGTACAAAAAATGTTACCATTGTAGGGATGTTTGCTATAAAATGTTTATTTTTAGTGTGCTGAATATTTTTTAAATATTAAAACTGCGCTGTGACAAAATAAAGTTTAAGAATCAAAATGGTTTACACCCGAAACCATTCCTAATAAGTTTTCCTTCCATCACGACAAATACTTCTACACAATACAGTTTTTCTTATTTTATTGCCATATGGAGGCGAACCGACAGATTTAATTATCATGGTAAATTAGATTGCCAACCTACTCACAATTGTTGACGGAGGTCGACTAGGGATTTCTCAATGATAAAAGCATTTTCCTAAATGCTTTAGACGAAATGAAAATCGATGGTATGAGGAAAAAGGAAATCTCTCCAAACGGTGACAACACTTAGGGAATGGCTACATTCACATTCTCGGATCGGAACTTCATATGTAAAGTACGGAATATGTAGCTCTATTCAACGGTATTCCCTCCTTCACTACCGCCAGCCCGTTTTCCATAATTGCAACGGCTTCCATCCACAGTATATGGACAATTGGATGCAAAATATTACTTCAAGAAAAATATAAAAAACCTTTAACATAACAATAATAATAATTTTAAAAACTTGCCCTTAAAACGGTTGTTCGAGATGTAAAATGCATGTGGTAGATTCCAGTACAGGAACCCGATAGATAAAATCCCATAATCCATAGAACGCACATCTGCAAATAATTTTGAGTTTATAAAACTCTTCCTAATTAGCTAGATAATTTAAGAAATTAAGTCTTATTTTTCTCTTACTCCTATGATTCCTAAACGGCGCATCGTAGCTAAAAAATATAAGAAATTAAACAACATAAAATTCTGCATCGAATGAGTACGAAAACTTATTAATTCGGTCAAGTGGTATGTTTTAAACCGTAAACCAAAAATAAAACATTTATTTAGTTTGACCAAAATTGTGGTATAGATAAGGAATATTTATGGATCCAAACTTACTAAACGCGTAAACACATTTTACCCATATCCCTAAACACTGGTGGTTCTACAACAGTTACTAAGCAACCAATCACTTTGATAAAGTAACGAATTAGAAATGTTACGGCTTTCTTGCTGTATTTCAGTTAAACTCGTAAGCCACCTTCTCCGGTTCTTCTTTGGAACACAATAGCTGATCTGTTGAAGTCCACATACAATCAAAACAATTGGTTTACGATCATACCACTTAACCGAATTATTACGGTGCGGTCTCTCTTGGCGCGCAATATGCATAATTTAATATTGTTAAATTTGTTTTATGTTAACTTTGCCAAACTAATTCTACGCTTAGTAACCATTTTAGGAACGAAAAAAATACATGTTCATGCTAAGTTAGAATAATTATGAAGAACTATATCTCAATTAGGGCAAAATTGAAATCATTGTTTTGGTTATGAAGGCTTGTGGTTTACGGTTTCAGACATTCTCCCTAACTGGATTAATAAGCAATGGTATTCATTCTAAGCCGAATTTAATTTATTTTTAGTGTTTACACTATATATGTGTTTATTACGACAACGATATCTATATGGGGAGAGAGAGAGAGAGAGAGAGAGAGAGAGAGAGAGAGAGAGAGAGAGAGAGAGAGAGAGAGAGAGAGAGAAGGGGGGGGGTCTGTCGCAATAAAAATTTGGCTCCATTTAAGGTAATGTTTTACTCAAATATTGCCAAATGAAAAAAATAAATAAAAATAAAATATTTACCTATTTTCTTATTGTTGCAGACAATCGTCAAATTGTACAATTGTGTAACTGCGTGAGAACACTGGCTGAAAAAATAAAAAAAATTATGTTATAGCATTTTGCCTAAATTTTAAAATTTCAATAAATACATGTATATGTTTAATTAAAACGAAATCGGTTTGAGGGAAACAAAAGAGCTAACTTGCAATTTCATTATAAGAACATTGTACCGCTTGTTTCACTTTGGCCTACCCACTCCCAGGCGGAGATGCGCTCCTTATTAATTAAGTTTGGAATTACTTGCCCCTCCCACCATATAGGAACCTTTGTAACAAAGGCCAACTCCACCCCTGGCGAAAATTCCTCCTGGCTAAGTATCGAAGGCCAATGAGCTGCGGTCTGGAGGAGCGGTCCCTATTTAATATGGACCACTTCAAGGACTTTAATTAGGAATAGTTTTAGAAGAGGAGCGGTTTTAGGAGGCCATGATGAAATTTCTCCAGCTGCTTCTCCGGTTCAATCAATCACTGGACTCCAGAAGTAGAGTTCCCTTTGAAGTTTCCACGGTAGGGCTAATTGCCCGACGCCCCTTCCACTCACAAGATCTGATACAGTTCGGCATCTTCAATGAGCGCTCAACATTAAATTTTGCTGGACAGTATCTTTAGAGAACTGTCATTTACTGTTTTATCTAATTCATTGCCTCCGACTTGTTCACCTTTAATTATTGAAAAAAAAATATATAATGATAATTATGAACCCGAAATACCAATTTCATTAAATTTTACTTACGAATCTATCAAAATGTGTCCGATATTACAAAACAAAAAATAATAGTAGTTTAGAAATATTCCGAAATAAACAATTTTAAACAAAAAAATTACCCATTTTAAAAATTGATTATTATAACTAACATTAAAAGGTTAAATTGTATATTTAAAAAATGAATCAAAGGCTAAAAAATATATTTATATTCTAAATTCTGAATCGTCGTCGTTAATATTTAGTTTTATAGTCGTTTACAGCCAAATAAATTAGCAAAATATT
>NW_027108633.1:188878-189836 GCF_000696795.3 Halyomorpha halys | reverse complement strand
AATAAAATAAAAAATATAAATATAAATAAAGCCTCTTTATGTACATAAAAAGAAAAATAAATAAATGAAATGAATATAATTAAACTAAGTAAAATAAATTACATACAGTATTTACAATATCGACCTGAGGATCCCCCAGCCCACTCTATCCCCCACGTTTGAGAGGTACAGCAGGGCTCTTTGAGATCACAGTGCAGCTCTCTCTCCACGTCACTGGTAATGAGCCAGTGGAGGCTGAGCAAGTGCGCTAAAGCCGCAATCACTCTACATGAGCAGAGCATCTGACCATTACCAGAACTCCAACCGTCAATTTTATTTTACAAAAGATCTCATGGCCACTGTATTATTTATATTGAACTTACATTTGCACCTGAGTAATCAGTACTTTATTCATCAGTATACAAAACGAATTTGAAAATAAAAATACTTGAATGATCCTAAAAAATAGAAAAAGGGCACTTGGATAGATCCTATCCAGAAATAAAATTTCACTAAAATCTGATATTATACACTATTGTATAATCATTGCAATTATCAGGTCATATAACATTCATCTGATATACAATAACTTCAGAATAAGGTAATGTCGTACCTTTTTTTGCATGTTTTATAAAAAAATAATTAACCCTAGAAGTAATGGGAAAGAGCCAATAATTTTAAATAATGTTCATAGTAAAGTGTCAGTAATACATTTGTAGACCTGAAGAATCACATCTCATAGAATCGGTAAAATAATCCTTTCTTTTTAAAATTTACAACACATTAAAAAAAAAATTAATGATCTTTTATATACAAATATTACACATTGGTTTTTTTTATGTTACTTCTCTTAACGATTTTTTTGTTCACAGTAATAGTCAAATTAATTTTATAAATAAATGTGGCAACGAAGATCGCTATGTTTTGCTCCATAAAATAAAACAAACAACCAATATCTTAGTTATAAAAAACGCTACCT
>NW_027108633.1:151412-188742 GCF_000696795.3 Halyomorpha halys | reverse complement strand
ACACACACACACACACACACACACACACACACACACACACACACACGTACATACACATACCCGACGAATTGTTCTCAGCAGTCAGATAAAATCCAAAATATGATAGGAATTATGGCTGTTTTTATTAAAAATAAATTTGAACAATTTATTTAATTACATACATACTATACGCAAAATGGCAAAGGAATATGTTATATTTTGGTATAAATGATTCTTATTCATCAATAAGGATGTCTGTCAGAAATATAAAATGCAGAAGTTGCAACCCATTCATTGTGTTTACAACAAAAATAAGCAGGAAAAAAATGTATACATATATTATGTTGGTTCCAACATTAGATTTGACCAACATCAAACTGACAAGCGCATGCGTGGTAAAAAGAAAAATATTACTGCGCCTTTGCTGCAAGTATGATTATGGTTACCATAATGATAAGAAGAAAAAAATTTAAATATTAGATACAAAACTGGTGTTTAGCCATCATGAAACTGACAAGCGCATGCGGGGGTACAGGTTTCGGAAGGAAAAAATTGAACCGGGCATGCGCTCTAAAGTATGATACTAATAGATGATTGGTGGACTCAGGCGGGCACAGATTTTGAAAGGGAAAAACCTTATTATGCATACGCCCACCATTAATAATAACCAAAACCCATGCTAGATAAAACCTATTGTTTAGCGATTTTATTCGAATAAATTTATTTAGGCTGATATATAATAAGAAAGGATACTTATTAGATTGAAGATAGAAATCTGCAAATGAATTATCTAAATGATTAAGTTTTAAATAATATACGATTTATTTTGTTTTATGTAGATTACAACTCTAGGAAAACAAAATCAAAAATATTAAGGATAATTTTCATTATGCTTATTTTTAAATGTGTTGCTTTGTACCTAATAAATCAATAGTTTTCTTGGCATTCGATATTAAAAATGAAGCTCACCTCCTACGGAAGAAAGTAATTGCCAAGAAGAAGAGGCAAAGACTGGTGCATAATGTAGGAGGCTCAAGATAGGATCTCTATCCAGGACAGAACAGTATAAAGGTCCCAAGATTGTTTATACCGACGGGGGGAGGTGGGAGATGTGTGTTTACCTATTGTGCCCTTCTCTGGATGCAGCCCGCTTCGGATCGAAATTCAATTTACCCGGCATAATCTCGGCTTGGCTAAACGCCCCCTTTACGGCAGCCGGAGCCTCGAGGAGCTAGGAGCGGGTCATTTTTCATCAGAGCCGGAGGATTTGCATAGGATACGGCAGGACCTTCGGCAGGACTCCTTCACCATCAGCCCCAGGATCTCTCCCTGTCGCCAATGATTCACTGCCTTCTCCTGTATCCTCCTCCCTTATCTAGTTCTTGCAGCCTCGGGTCCAATGAGGGCTTCCTGGATCTGGAGCAGGGCTCTTGTTTTGAATAACGGTATCCTTCTAGCTCACGGTCTGTTCTTGTCTTCACGCGACGGAAAAGTAAATGTGAATAAAACTTTTAATTTAATTTTGTTTGGTTGTTATTAAAAAACTAATCTTCTTCTCTGCCGTAAATTGTTTATTTGTTGAAATTTAAAACTGTATTAAATTCAAATACATCTAGTTAATATAATGTGAGTTCTATTAAAATGACAGGATACAGTCATGTGGAGAAACTACGTGACTTCCTAGCACTCCATCCAATGATATTTCTACATTAAACGATTTCCCGGCCATCTTCTTTTCAGGTGCCTCGGAGAATTGTCCGAGGAAGGAGAAATGAGAAGAGGAAGCAAAGCTAGAAAGTAGTGGGTCGCGAAGTTTAGAATGGAAGGATTAATATCTGGTTCCGGCTATACCGGCTACGTATAGAACAGTAAGGTCTTTATGAATTATTATGATTGTGAAAAACTAAGGAACCTTGAGGGTAAAATAATCTGAAAATGAAATACTTAATGTAGAATGACCTGAATATGAATTGGTTATCGGCATGGTGTTTTAAGCATCAATTAAATAAAAAATCAGAGATCAGAAAATTCATATTTTAACTAAGCAAAAGCAACTAAATGCAATAAATCCTATTGAAAATTCCCCGAATCCTTCCCAGGAATACTCAAGAACTATAGAATAAAGTATGAGTTGATGAAGTACCTTAGAGAGAGAGAGAGAGAGAGATTTTGACAACTTCGATGAGGTCTACTGTATAATTATAGATAGATCCACGTGATAGCTGATATCTTAGCATTCTCTAAGACAAGAAAGTAAGCAATTATCTTGGAGCATCCTTTTTCTTAAAAATAGTTTCACGAGATTTCCGGCCATAGAGACAGGAGAAAGCGAGTGCTAAGGTAATTAATATAGAACTCACGGAACTAAACGTACTTTCTTTTGTTTGCAAAGGTTGTGCAATGTTTGTACCGTATAAGATTTTTTTTTTTAATTAAAAAAGGCACATTCTTAGTATAAATATTAATAAACAATAAGAGATTTTTTATTTTTTATGTACTGCGTGCTGCCATATAATTATAACGCAAGATACTCCGAAACAGATCAGACTATCAAACACAAAATCATTTTCCTCAAATGAGACTGAGGTTTTCCGACCCAACCCCCCTCTTAGGCTTGGAACGATAACAGACCATGAAATAAAAACGGAATGTAAAATAAAAGAGGAGGATACAAAAGAAGAGATAAAGAGAGGAGGGACAACTCCTAGGGTAGGAATTACACAAAGAGAACAATACAAATCTGGAGGAGGGGGGCATATAATTGCTATAGCCGCTACCTCGCCCCCCTCCCTCCTCTCTAGAACGCTCTTTAATTAAACCATCAATTTACGCCTGCCTTATCTGTTAAGACACTCGCCATCAACTCCTTTATTGCTTCCACTCAGCTCCTCCCTTTATTCACATTCTTATGAATTTTTTTCTTAGTTTTATGGCCAATGATTATTCTACCGTAACGCAGAAGGGGGAGGAAGAGAGAAAACGCGTTCTCGAAATCCGCAATCAAAAATAAATTAGGTATAAATTATTCATGCAGCATTAGATAAAATTCTAATCAATTCAATTAATTTAATAAGTTCTTTTCCGGTTCTGTTGATTGTATAATCGAAGACCGGATATCAATTCATCAGAATACCTTCAAAATATGTATTTAAAATCTAAAAATATTTAATAAAAAAAATTCATATGTAATAAATCAGTTCAAATACATAATCATATTAAGTCTAGTGGTAATAAATTCCAAAATGAAACCTAAAAACAAGATTTTTAATAGGTACAAAGGCAAATTATCCCTACTGTCTTGTGTTTCATTAATAGTTCATTGGTGATTGACTAACTTTAATAATCAAATGTAGTAGCCGTCAAAAAGAGGCCTGCGATTCTACCAAGAATTTGAAGCACAAAACCATTTAATTAAGCCTATTTTCCTTTACTTGAAGAAGTTTGTCGGGGGGTGCGGTCAGCAAAGAACAACATAAATAAACAAAACCATATTTATTTATTTTATGCCGACGTTTCGACCTGAGTTTCAGGTCTTCATCAGGGGTTGTGTCGCAGAGGAGGGAAAGATAAGTACTGAGTACTTATCTTTCCCTCCTCTGCGACACAACCCCTGATGAAGACCTGAAACTCAGGTCGAAACGTCGGCATAAAATAAATAAATATGGTTTTGTTTATTTATGTTGTTCTTTGCTGACCGCACCCCCCGACAAACTTTTTCAAGCATTAATCTACGGTCAACTATCTACACCTCTATTTTCCTTTAGTCCAAAACTTTGGTACCAAAGAATGTAGATTATGCATTTAAAAATTAGAAATAACATATAGATATCTGAACAGACGGAGTTGAGCTTTGGGGCTCCACTAAACCATCAAATTCCTCCAGAATCCAATCCTTACAGTCCAAAATCCTTAATGCTCCTTACTTTGTCACAAATCAAGTCATCCATCAGGACCTCAATATTCCATATGTTGCCGATTTGGCCAGAACCAGATACCGTTCCTTCCATAATAAACTTCTCAACCATACAAATCCATTTGTTTCTAACCTGGCTTCTCCTTCATTACCTAATAATCCTCCTAGGCGTCTGAAAAGAAGATGGCCTCGAGATCTTCTCTAGAAATGTTATAGGAGTTCTATCAGTGGGTAGATTCTCCACATGTTTTTATCATGTTACTATGTCACCTACAGCAAATTTACTTGTTGTATATATGTGTATACAGTTGTAAATATTAATAAATAAATTATTAAAAAAAAAAATATATATATAGCAAGGAATGGATAGCTCAGTAGGTAGGCACTGTGCTACTAGTACGAGAGGAGAAAAAACGCTGTTGTTTCACCCAAATTTATTTCAAAAATCATTGGACGTACAGATGTCTCTCAACACTCAAAAGAAAGGAAATTTAACTTACTATAAAGTAGTTTGTGACACTTATCTTCGTAGGAGTAATAGTTTTTATGGTATTCACATATGAATATAAATTTCGCAAATGAAAATTTGTCCGAACAACTATAAATCAGTTTATTTAACAAATTTAATGAAATGTACTACTACATCACATCTTCTGCGAATGGAACCTAAGAGGATAAATAAGAGGCCTACCGAACCAAAGTAGAGGACAAGAGAGGAAGAGGACGGCCTATAAGAAAATGGGAAGATGAGGTAAGAAGCGACTTCCAGAAAACTTCTATGGAATGACAGAAGGTGCCTTGCAGAAGACCGGCGGAGCTGGAGGGGGCCCTATAAACTGCAGTTCAAGAGGATTGATTATGATGATGATATATTAAAACCACCTTAATTCATAATTTTCGTATATTGATAAACAAACTGTACAAAAATTATATTAGTATGTGGTTTATATAGACCAAATTTACCACTGTATATTTTTTAATGGGTCATTAATTTTTTTGTAATTTGGATAAAATGATATGAATCTTTAGCCAGAAATTGTTATTTAGTACAATCAGACTTATTCCCTGTTTAAGTTTGTAGCAAGCAGAAAATACTCTTCTACTAGGGTTAAAATAAATAAGGACGACCAATTCGAGTATCATATGAAAAACATTAAAAATCAGCCCTTTTTAACGTGTATAAATCATGTGTTTCATTTATTCGGCAGATTGGTTTTCATACAAATTATAAAAAATCTTTTAGATAAAATCTATTGTACAATTGATACAATGTACTGTTGGATGGATTCATATGATGATTGTAGTGGTAGTGTGCCACAAGAGTCCTCAGACGACCAGTGTAGTAGTTCTCAAGAGTCCTCAGAAAGCAAGTGTTGTGAGTCTCAAGACTCCTCAGAAAGCAAGTGTTGTGAGTCTCAAGACTCCTCAGAAAACCAATGTTGTGAGTCTCAGAACTCAAAAAAGCAGGAACAGTGTGCCGAGAGCAAGGCTGTGACTATAACATCATCAATAACAGTTCGTATGTATTTGAAAAATCATATGAAGTAATAATTATTCGATCATAATACTATCATATTCAATTCTTAATACTATCATCATAATACTACCTTATTTAGTTTTTAATCTTTCCTGAATGCAATCACAGGGAACTTTTAAGACTATAAATTAAACAATTTTCCAACAATAATACACAGTATCCTATTTCTATGAAAAAAAAGAAGTAATCGTTCAATTTTGATACATTGCGACACTATAATGTAGTGAGTGATAAATTTAGAAAAATTCATAATTTGGGTAATATTTTCATTTTTAAACACAAATAATAAAAATGAAAAATACATTATACATCAGAAGTTGAAATACCTTTTTCAGCATTATTAAATAACATTGCTATAATCTACACTAGCATACAATTTAAAAAATAGTTCTTTTCGTTATTTTTTAACCTTTTATTTTCATTAGAGAAAATAATACATTTCATAAACAAATGTCGATTTTATCACATAAATAAAATAGGCAATTCTTTGGCAACATAAATTATAAATGCCAATGGAATTGCAATATAAAATACATTCAGGAGTATGTTTTCACAATTACTAGAATTTTAAATAAACTAAAATTGTTTGTACTTTTTCATTATGAAGGCCTTATCAACCTGTGTGTTACCTTAACCATCTGTTTACCTGTATCTTGTTCGTAGTTACTAGAGACAACTAGCGCTGTACTCCGCAGAAATCATGGACCAAACGTTTAATGAAACTAACCTTTGTTTCAAAAAATCATATAAAGTAATAATTATTCGATCATATTGATAATCAATATATATATATACACACATACATATACATACATATAATTTTTAAAAAATAATATCAAATATTGTTAAAATGATTCTAAATCATAAATTGAATACTTTATTCGTCATATTGATTGTAAAGAAACATTGATATTGAACAAAAAATAATTTCAAACCCTTAAAGTTTTTGACCAATAGGGTGGAATGAATACATTATTTAATTTATCACTTTGTTTTAACAATATTCGATATTATTTATTAAAAATCCTCTTCTTTTTTTCTTTAGTTTAGTTTCATAAATCGCTTGGTCTAAGATTTCTGTCGAGTACAACACTAGTAGACTTTAGCAACTACAAACAACAACGGATATGGCACAGTTAATGCACATGTTTACAAAGCCTTTATAATAAATAAGTACTGACAATTATAGTTTAATTTAAAGTTTTAATTATTGTGAAATATATAATTTAATTCCTCACGTCCTTAATTGGCCAATGAATCAATTATTTTTAAAAAAAACTTAAAAGAGACTCTATACTTAATTTAAATTTGTCATTGTTTCAATATTAATTAATACAAATAATTATTCTTCTTATTTGGAAAATATTATTTTCAAGTATGAGGAGATAAAAGGAATATTTCATATTTTGCTTTCTTCTATCCTTAATCGCCCAATGCTTGTTTCACTTCATATTAAAGCTTAATAAATGAAGAATTTTTTTTTAGATCCGGGATATATACAGCCTAGCCAATGCAGTGTAAGAGCTGTTTCATACGTCCAAACATTTTTTGAAAATTTATTAAACTTTAATTTTCAACATAACGATATGGAACGTTTATTGGAAGATCCAAGCCATTAAATTTATAAATTTTTTTTTTTATTTTTAATTCGATACCTCTTACATTTTTTAAGTGAGCTTTGAAGTAGTTTTATATGAGTTTTTCATAAACAAAAAAAAGAAAAGAAAAAAAAACACAAATTATTGTTATTGCTGTTTTTTTATTCCAAGTTCTTAACATCAAAAAACCTACCTATATCCTAGATCTCCTCACTCTTCGTTCATCCATCCACTCATTAAACACCAGATCCCATCCGAATGATTTATAGTTGCCCTCCTATAGCAAATCCTTCGTCATACGTGCAACCTCCCTCTGGAATTCTCTTCCCATCTCCATTCGCCAGTCCTCATCCATTCTCTCCTTTAAACAACGCCTATTCCTTCATTTATTGAATAACCAAACCATCACATCTTTGTAATCAGATAAATAGGCATGTATTGATTAACATTATAAACAGTAGTAAAGCCAATATACCAATGTAATTTCATTCTACTATCTGAAAATTTGTAAACGCTCGCCAGATAAAAATCTCACTTTATGAACCATTTATTTATTCTTAGGGGACATATGTCCCAGAATAAAGTTATTTTTTCATTTCATTTCAAATAATTGCTACAATCACAAAAATTTTATTTTCATGCTAAATGTCCCTCAGGCTGTGAACAAAGGGATTAATAGGCAATATTATTATTTATTATGATAGTTCCTTCTGGGAAAGAAGTATACTTTTAATCCCTTACTATCAAGTTTTTGAATGAATGTCAATACTAGCTGAGTAGAAGAACGTTATACGTTTATTGTATTTCATATTGTATTCAAGAAAATTTATAGTTTTCATATTTTGGATTTCATAAATACAGTGTTTAAAGGATTAACTATTCCAAAGAGAACGAATGTTGGTAAAGGCAGATATATAAATCGATATAGGAAAGGGCCGAGAGAAGAAAACCCCCTTAGGAGGAGGGGGCAACATGAGCGATTCCCCTTAAAATTGGCTCGAGAGCAGCGGGGTGAAAATATCAAAGAAAATGGGTCCCTAATCGTTCTCATATATAACTGGGCGAGTAACTGACCGTGCCGGGCCGGGTAATGACGTCACGGCTAATGCCCGGCTAAAACCTTTCATTTATCAAACTGGCAAAAAAGGGGCTGTTCCGCCCCGGCTCGGGACATTGTCTCCGTTTAGGGGTTCATTGTTAATTTACTATCTCATAGGGCTAATATAATATATAATGTAGGCAACATTTACAATGAGAGAAAAAAATCATCAAAACAATGACTTTTATTAAAAAATTACATTTATAAATTATACTGTTCCTCTTTCTGTATTGCTATGTTCAAACAAGTTTTCAAGTGCATAAATATCTTCTTTTTTTTTTTTATTTATTTGTTGATATTTACAGCTGTATAAAAAAATACAACCAGTAAATTTGATCATAATGACATAATGATATGATACAGGATGTAGAGAAACTACCCAGTAGTAGAACTCTAAAAACAGTTTACAATATAAGGTCACGAGACCATCTTCTTTTCAGGCACCTTGGAGGATTGCCAGGAATGGAAGAGGAAGCAACGTCAGAAACGAGTGGGTTTGGGTGGTTAGGGAGTTTATTATGAAAGGAATAATATCGGGTTCGGGCTAGATCGGTTACATAAGGAACATTTAGGTCTTTATGGATGGTTTTATTAGTAACAAAATAAGGAGCATTGAGGATTTTAAGAAGGATTTTGGATTGTAAAGATTGGATACGAGAGGAATTCGAAGGTTTAGTGGAGCCCCAAAGCTCAACTCCGTATGTCCAGATGGGCCTTATTATTGTCATGTAGATCAGTCTTTTGTAATGAGTTGGAAGTTTAGACCGTTTGTCTAGTAAGTGCTGTAGTTGTCGGAATCTGCGTGCAGTTTCCTGTCTTTTCCGTCTTGTGTGAGGATTCCAGGTTAGTCGTTTGTCAAGATATAGTCCAAGACAACGAATCTGTTCTACAGGGGTAGCATAAATATCAAGTATATTATATTTATGAACTTGAAAACTTGTTTGAACATAACAATAGACCTCGCATTGCTAGATTTGAAGATGAATAAAGGGTAAATGAACACAGTTGAAAGTTCGATATCAACAGTTGTGTTTGGTTAAAATTTAATATTCACGCAGCATAAATGAAGACACTGACTTAGGAAGGTCATGGTGAATAGGTCCATAATTTCAATTTTTCTTCGACAATACATGATATCCCAAATGAGCCTCTAGAATGATCTGGAATATATGCCACAAAGTATTATTATGATCTGACAACAAAAATTCAAAATTTTGATCAAAATAATCAAAGGATATGAATCCTTCTCTTTGATAAGGAATCAAAGATATATTTTTTTTAAAAATAAAACCTAGGGCTTGATCAATATCTAATTGTGATATAGAGGAACGCTGCATCCTGGATACATATTGTGAAATTAAAATTCTTAAAAAAAAAAATATGGATACATTCCTTATTTCGTATGTGGATTTAAATGTAATTACTTTTTAATTATAAATAAATAGAAATATATTCATACATAAACAAATTCAAAAATTTTATTCGTCAAAAGCTTGAATATTTGGACTTGCAACAACCCAAAGTACAGCAAGCTCTTTAACATTCAAAACAAACCCAATTCTACAGGATAGACTTATAACCTGGGAAGGACATAAGCAGGCCACTGCTTTCACAATTCTGCTCCCAATAAAATGAACATTTGTTCACTCCAGTGGCCCATGTTATGATTAGATTTTAAAATTATTATTTACCAAGTGATTTTTTTTTTGTAGAATAAGAAAAAAATATTGCTGATGTATTAATTATTGAAAACCATTTTCAGGTGATTTTCATGACCTTAGGTTTTTACAAATTGTTGGGAATATAAAATTATTTAATAAAATTAGTAGTAAATTTATCTCATTCTTTAGAAGGCGAAAGGTAGTTTGGTACATTTAAAAAATTGAATACTTTCTGAGCTACACGCCTAATATGTTGTTATTTCTGAGCTACATACACCAATATTTTGTTCATAACTCTTATTTACCAAATAAATCGAGGATTTCAGTAGTTTCAAACCTTCCCATGACGTCCATGAAACATTTTGGAATAAAAAACATGTAAATCAGTCCAGTAATTCGAAAGTTTATTGTGGATAAAGAACATTCGAACCATTTAAATATATAGATATTATAAAAGTTAATTAATAATAACTTGGGAGTGGTAAGGCACTGTGCTACTAGCTCCAAGGGTCCGGGTTAAAATCCAGTTGTGGCAGATAATTATTCTCTGTTTCACTGTGGCCCTGTCGGTTTGGGAGTCCACTGGCGTCCACCCAGCCTTATAAAGTGGGCATCTTTAATTGAGTAAAAATCTGGCGGTCGAGTGTGATTTTGACCAAATCACCTCCTTGCACAATCATTGTTCTAGTAACAGTACTTCCTTAGAAAGTACTGCAACCCTGACCCTTCATGGGCATATTCGCAACTTACTATACTGGCGGACTCCGTCCTCTTATACAGACATCGATCACCTGATATCGCAGTAACAGCTGACTGTAGCTCCCCCAGCCAGTTTACGATCATTCCTCGTAAACTCATTTGAACACAAAAGAAAGAGATATATAAAAATATAAATGAAAAATACAATAATAGTAATTAAATAAAACTCCCATTTCCCTTAAAAACAATAGAAGAGAAAATAACACTTATATATAGTAATAAAATACATATATAACATAAAAAAGAATTATTTACACTAAAAAAGTACCTGAATAGTTAAATAAACAAGACACATTAAAAAAAAAGAAACTACTATATCACTAGAATGCTTCCTATTAAACTTGTATACTGGCATTAAAAATTTTTAAAAAAAATGCAAACAAGTAGGTACATAGGCAAACAAGGTGACAATACTCGAGGTCCTCATGATACTTCCGTCGCAGGAAACTTCAATTGTTAGATATGAATCGTCCGTTTCTTTTTTGGTTCTTTTAAGATCTCTAATCAAAATAACGCTGAAAGGGGCCTCATACCTCTGTAAGAACCTAATTTGGGATGTACTTCCGTCCCTATCCTAACTTGTCCCATCAGATCCCGTACCCCGAGGTTGTGCCACTTCATTCTTCAACGTTTTTCCCTCTCAAATTTTCACTCTCATTTTACGGTTTACACCATCAAGAAACAAACACAAAAAAAAAAATTCGTGTTAGTTCAATAAAAAATCGATTATAAAATTTTTGGAGTTTAAATCGATTGCATCTCACAATGATTTGCAATGGAAGATCATTATTAATTAAATAATGGTTAACTTAATAAATGGGTTTGTTCTTACGCTTAAACATATTGAAATATGGTAGAATGCAATAGTATTGAGTAAAATTTGATACTTAAAACTTGACTAACATATAATCTAACTCTCCTTCACTTACTAAGATCCTTACTTGATAACACCCTGATCTGCACTGAACAAAGACCGACTGGGAGAATGTATTTCATATTTCTAGCGAGACAAAAAGTCCTATCTACCCAAAAGTATAATAATTTCGAATATAACTAATAACCCGATAAAAAATATAACCTTAATAGAGTATTAGCTTGAAGGAAGGAGTGTAATAGAGTGGGTATATTGGCAGAAATAGTGAAGCCAAAAAGGTGGGCCTTATGTGCCTTTCACAGGCATGGCTGAAGAGTAGTGGAAAAGTACGAACCAGTCACTGGCTGCCATCTGTATCAGTTTACATTACAATAGTTGGCATTCCTATTAACCTCACTTATTTTTGTGGGCGTGGTCCTTTTAGCTTCACTTTTGCTTTGCAGGAGAGTAGGGTTAGTTATGCCACTCCCCTATAACCTCTATACCTGACATAAAGCCTAAATTATTCAATAAATGTAGGTATAGTAATGAAACAAAAAAAGTATGTACTCTTATTTTGTATTTCACGTATTCCAGAAATATGTTATTTTTTGAAAATTTAAGTTTTTGGGGGTCATTAGGGGAACTCTATAGAAAAGCTAATCCAAGGCTACAGTTTTATCTTTGGAATACCTCAAATTCATAATAAAATCAAAAGTTTTTTATTTATAAACTGTGACAATATCAAAGAAATCAGCGATATTTTGGCTTTATTGGCGTTTTCAGATGAAATTTTAGATCAAAATATTAAGTACTTCGTCACTATTTTGAATCTGATAAATGAACGATTCCTTGGACGTTAATAACGGTCTATCTAGATATTTTATATTTACGGAAGATAATTAAAAACTTAACCTTTTTTTTTTGTTTAAAAGTAATATAAAATGCAATTCAGACACACTATCTGAAATACTCATCTGTTGATTTTTGAAAGTCTCTAAAAAAGTGTAATAGAAGCTGGATAATACGTCATTCAATCAAAAACAAGATTTCCCAAAAATGTTGCATAGACACTCATTCAGCCTAATCTTTTAAATAAATGTTGTTTATTTTTTATTATTCTAATGAAAAAAATTTAAAACTGAACACATGGAGATTAAATTGAACTCACACCTGTTATTTTTATACTAAAAATATCACTTCTAAATTCGATGTCCAAAATTACAAAATCAAAATTACCAGTGTCAAGGTTAAGCTCACAAAATTAAAAAATAATGAAACTTTCAGTTGACATCCCTTACTGCACCTGTGAGAATCGGGGGGGTAATTCGACTGACTACCGTCGGAAGAAGCCGAAGCTGATCGCTAGGACCAGAGCGATCCGGACCAAGCACAACCACAAGAGTAGGAAGCCGAACTACTATTGCATCTGCAACAATCCTAATCGGCCGTGCATATGCAACAAAAAGCCCAAGGTTCCTCCTCCGCAAAAGATGAAAAGAGAGATACTTAGGCACGGTCAGAAGTACACCTACCTCCCCAACTGGCTTGTCGGTAGGCTCATTGACATATTCAAAGAACAGGAGAAGAAGAAATCAAAGTCCAACGTCCAACGAAATATGTCTGAGTCTGAAATACTATCCATGGGTGTGAAAAAGGGAGAACGAAAGAGGAAGTCGGATCCTCAGAAGAGGTCGAAGAGTAAGCCACGTAATGAAGAGAACAAACAGCAACAACAGCAACAGCAACAACAGCCTCAGCAACAGCAACAACACGGCGAGAACAGGAATAGCTAACTCCCGGAGGCCGTTATACGTTTGTCTTTGTCACTTTTGGAAAATTTCCTCTAATAAACTTCATGTTTTGTTTTTTTTTTAATGATTTTTTTTTTATTTACTACTAGTTCCTTCCTTTCTTTTGTGTACATTTGAGAACAGAAAGTCATTAACCTAGAGAGATATCGATATAAATTATGGTTAGATACAAAACCTTTCCACAAGTTTCTTTCTTGTCTATATAACCGGTACGAAATCTAGCTTAATTTTTAACTGATATGAATACACTTTAGTAACCTTTCGAGTGGAATAGTTCCTTTTGTTGACGTTTCTAGAACGCTGAAGCAAAAGATATTTTATTGATATCTTTGATTCAGATGTACAAAATTCAGATGTAGGTTTTACACTTTTCCTTACCTTTTCAATTGAAGTGTCATATAAGGAATATTGCTTATAGTTATTTAATTGATTCTAGCCACTATTCATAATCAATAATGAGCCATAGTTCAGAGACATATGTATGTTTTTAAACGTGTAAGTAAACAATTTTATTTTAAGATGAGAAAAATTCATGGAAAGCAGAAAACGGTTAGATAATCGTACCCAAAGCTTTCGTGCCAATTTATCTTAGTGAGGCTATTGTTATTCTTTAGAATTCATGATCATATGGATGCTGATTATTGTTGTCATGGAGGTGAAGGGCTTGTTAGTATGGATTAAAGTTTCAACCATCATTCAGAGTTGGGTAAAAATTATTCGATTGACGAGAGTGGAATAAATTTTTATTCGAATAAAAATACGACTAAACAATCCGAATACTTTTTTATTCGAATATTTAAAATACTATTGCAGTCAAATACATATTATTCGAATAACAATTTTTTTTTTTAAATTCACTTATTTTTTTACCACCTTCAATTTTTAATGTATGAAGGTTCCATATTTAGACGAGTACAAAAGCAAAACGCTATCGATTTTAAGATCCCATATCGATTTATTTTAATTTTTTTTATTTCTAACACATAGGGGCCAATTTTTAGGTTTTCGGATATGGAGAATATGGAAATGCTATCGATTTTAACATCGCGTATCGATTTATTTTAACTTTCTTGATTTCTAACATGTTAGGGTCCCCTTATACGTTTTGAGAAATATCGATTTTAAGATCGTGGATCGATTTATTTTAATTTTTTTTATTTCTAACACATAGGGACCAATTTTTAGGTTTTCGGATATGCAGAATATGGAAATGCTATCGATTTTAACATCGCGTATCGATTTATTTTAACTTTCTTGATTTCTAACATGTTAAGGTCTCTTTATATGTTTCAATATATACCAAAAATGAAAATGTTATTGATTTTATGATCGCGTATGGATTTGTTTTTACATTTCTGATTCCTAACATGTTAGGTTCTCTTCATAAGTTTAGAGGAATGCAGAATACGAAAATGATATCGATTTAGTGATCGGTTATCGATTTATATGAACTTTTCTGATTTCTAACATGTTAAGGTCTCTTTATATGTTTCAATATATGCCAAAAATGAAAATCTTATTGATTTTATGATCGCGTATGGATTTGTTTTTACATTTCTGATTCCTAACATGTTAGGGTCCCTTTATACGTTTTGAAGAATGCAGAATATGAGAATGATATCGATTTTAAGATCGCGTATCGATTTACTTTTACTTTTCTGATTTCTAACATGTTAGGGTCTCTTTATAAGTTTCAATATATGCCAAAAATGAAAATGCTATTGATTTTATGATTGCGTATCGATTTATTTTAACTTTCTTGATCCCGAACATGTTAGGGTTCCATTATATGTTTTGAGGTATGTAGAATATGAAAATAATATCGATTTTAGTATTGCATATCAATTTATTTTACTAAGATAAGAAATCAGAAAAATTGAAATAAATCGATACGCGATACGGAAATCGATAGTATTTTCATATTCTACGTATCTCAAAACATATAAAGGAACCCTAACATATTCGGAATCAAGAAAGTTAAAATAAATCGATACGCGATAATTAAATCGATAAGCGATCATAAAATCAATAGCGTTTTCATTCTTGGCATATATTGACACCTTGCCATCTATCTTTACCGTCTCCTGCTCCGTCTCATCCTAATGATTCTCATTTCTGCACTATTGCAAGTATCGTTCGCAGAATGAAGAAAACTTCAATGTTCACATGTGGATTCAAAACTAATGTGTCTTTAGAGAATATAGAATGTGTCAGTATACACTAAAATGTAGACTGCAGTCTTACACGGCAATTAACTGGGCGCTTGCAGTCTTTGAGGACTCCTTTTTATGGTCTATGGTCAAGTGGTCTACTAACGGTCTTTCCACTCTCACTGCTCCACGCGAAATAGAACGTGGAACGGCCGTGAGAATGAACTTCTTTTTAGGTTTAGCAAACCCGAAAGTATTGGCATCAAACTTTGATGATGATGATATTAATCAGTACTTTGAAATATTTGTAGACACATTTTTTATATAATATAAAATATGTGTTCATGTTTTATGCATGGGGATTCAACACTAACTACTCCTAAAAAATGGAACGTATTAGTGAGGTGATCGTCAGTGGGGTTCTTCAAACTATCTTCACATGAAGCACTCCTGTAATTTCACGTAGTTCCATTTGGTGGAGTGAACTCAGATCAAAATCCGCTCAATCCTTTGTTATTAACCTTAAAATATTAACCTCAGGTTGCAGTGACAGAAGATTGGAGCATTTGGCAGTGGTAAGAGATTTGATTTATAATATTAACGATATATTAAATTTTATTATTGAGTGGAAATACTTTTTTTGTTTAAATCAATTAAACACATATAGAAAAAGGTTTGTTATTAGAATATATGATATGATCCTCCGCTATGAGAAGACAGTTCCATCTAGAAGGGTTTGGCAGAGGCCACACCGCATAAAAGGTTATTAAGTCTGCAACCAACGGGGGAGGGGGTAGAAAAATTTTGGTCGGCCATTTTGGTTGGAGGAGACGAGAGGATTATAGGATTGCGGAGACTAAGTCCCCATATAATAGGGAGGACTCCTCATATGGGAGGGAGCGAGCTCTTAACTGGGAATCAAGTGCGTCTTAGCCCTTAACTAGTCTCCCCGTTGTGCCTCTTCCTCGGCAACCATGTATAAGTTTCATTAGCTAAATAAATGCGGCATTAAATCCTTTATCTCGGCTCTGGCCATGTTTGGAGAATTGGATAATACAATTAAATCAACCGTTTGGGAAACACATCATCTGCATTTGTTTCCAAAGGTAGATTTGCTCTCCAGGCTTCCTGGTAAACCCTTCCTCCATTATGTTTAAAAACAAGAAGATAGAACCTTGTATGCATTAATTAACATATAAAATTATGAATACGAGTTAGGAGTAATATCTTTTTAGTTTTTCTACTATGTTTACCTTTTTTGGAATGGCTGATTCAATTAGGATATGATAAAAACTATCTTTTGATCTGTATTATACAAATACAGATTATTCTTTAACCAATAATCTGTTTTCTATGTTTTATGCTTACTTGAACCATTTTTTTTTTCAATCAAAATGTTTTCTGTATTATGTCTCAGCTCACTTTGATGAATGAAATGTGTTTATTTATTTTTTTAAAAATATAAAAAAAATAAAAATTGAAAATTTACATAAATAATTGAGAACACATAGACAATGGAAAAAAATATCGATCTGTCGAAACCAGTGGTCAATTTTAACTAAAACACATAAAACTCACATTTAACAAAACTCAATAAAAGATTAATGAGTCAGTAATTTAAAACAACATTATGGGATATTTAAAGGATCAGAGCCAGTTTAACTCAACGCTGAGGTGGGAATCATGAGAATGCCTTGAGTTACCGAAGGCAAATCTTAAAAAGTAAATCATTATTCGCCTCATTCTGCTCTCATGTAAAATCGAGAAAACTCCCTATGCCACACAACCGTAGTTAAAGTTGGTGCAAATGAGTAAGGATACAAGGAGCCTACGTGTGAGTTGTAGGTGTAGCAATCTGGAGATACAGTTAGATTAAGTCGAGATATTACTTCACCGTCGGAAAATTTGGGCGCTGTGGTGTTTGCAGGATAAGGTTTGATCAATAATAATACCTAAGTTTTTGGCAGTGGAGCTCAAAGTGATAAGATAATCATCAAGAATTAAGGTAAGATAGCCTTAAATTATTCCAATTTTCTCAGGCACCGATCCAGGTCTTCCATATTTAATAAAGAATATTATTAAAAAGTGGACATGATACAGGCTATATTATTTTCACCGACTTTTCAATTCTATTTAATGACAATAAGCTGCAAAAATATCGAAGTATGACTTTTAATCATACTGATTTTTAATAATTGGCTGGTGATCCTACAATTCTAGAGGATTCAGTAGAATATTTTACCGAATCTTGGAACAGGCTATTTACTGGAGTAGAAAAAAAAGTTTGACATATCTACGGTTATACTTCATAATACAAATATACTTTTTAACTGTTTTATAGTAAACGAAACAGCGGGCACATTTCTGGAACTTCTTAATAATGATTACCAAGATTTTTTTTTTTTTGATTTTTTTTTAGCTAGATAGATTTATTTATTGATAGATATTACAATCTGCCACATATTTGTGGGCAATAGGTAATAGTGATGAATGATCTCATACATACTAAAATAAAAAATTAAAAAAGAAAAGAAAAAAGAAAAAAAGAAGAAAAAAAAATTATAATAAAAAAAAATCTCTTAAAATATATACAAACAAAAGAATAGACAAGATGAACATAATCAAACTATCCTTATGAAAAATAAATAAATAAAATATCATAATGATAAAATAATCCCTGAGCCCACTCTATCCCCCACGTGTGAGGGGTAGAGCAGAGTTCAAGAGATCCCAGCGCATCCCTCTCGCCGCATCACTGGTAATGAGCTAAAGCCGCAAACACTCAACTTGAGTGGAGAATCTGACTATTGCCTGAACTCCAATTGTCCATTTTTATTTTAATAATTCTCTTGGCCACTGCCGTTTCAACCTTCTAGGTGGGCTGTAGGGATGGGTGGAACTAGATAAGGTTTGAACCAAAGGATTAGGATGGTTGGAAAGGTTTATATGGAATTTTGAGAATTTGGTTGGTATGAGATCAAGGACAAAAGGAATATGTAGGTTATGGTGTTGTGTTCTGTTGGAAACGTTAACTATGTGCATTAACTATGGTTCTAAGGATTTTGGATTGAAAGGATTGGATATGTTTGATGTTCGACGGTTTAGCTGTTCCTCAAAGTTCAAGTCCGTAGGTCCAGATAGGTCGGAGTATAGTCTTATAAATTAGTAGTTTGTTTTCTAGTGAAAGATGAGAGGTCCGGCTGAGCAGTCGGTATAGTTGGCTGAATCGTCTGTTGAGTTCTTGTCTTTTGAGTCTAGTATGTTGTATTGTCTAGTATGTCAGATGAGCCTTTTGTCAAAAATGAATCCGAGGTCGAATGAATGAAGCACCGTGTCGGATCTGGGAAGAGGTATATTATTAAGAGTAACAGGTGGGCAGAAGCTTCGGCGGAGAGTGAAGGTCACATGGATGCATTTCGATTCATTGACTTTTATCCGCCATTGGTTGCACCATTGCTCAATCCGGGTGAGGTGTGTTTGGAGATTGGATGAGGCTGTTACAGGATGGGGATGGGAGGACAGGATAGCTGTATCATCAGCAAATGTTGCCTGGGATGTGTCTGGAGTGATGGGAATGTCAGCAGTGAAGAGGATGTAGAGGACAGGACCCAGGACACTGCCTTGACCAAGATTTAGTTGAACATATTCCAGTGCAACTAAGAAGATACGTGTGGCTTCAATTAGATGGTTGTTCTGCACATTACGGAAGAAGTCCACGTCAATGGCTAAATGTCAATTATACCAATCAATGGACTGGGCCTGCACGCACTCCAGACCTGACACCACTGGATTTTTTCGTTTGGGGTGACATTAAACAAAAAGTGTAGCAAGGCCGGTCAATGAGCTTAATTCCTCACCTAGAAGAATAATTGAATCTTGCGAAAAAATAACACTTATTCATTGCCGTTCCGCCAGTGCTGCTGTTAAAGAAAGGTGCCGAGCCTGTCTTAAAGGAAATCACTTTAAACAACATTTAATATGAATTTAATGTTTACGTTTAATTAATTAGAGTTAGAACAAATAAATAATTTTTACTTATTTCATATAGCCTAAATAATTCATAACAATGAAAATCTTTAGGTGTGAATATCTCCTAATCAAATCCTTTGCGCCTGTAACCCTAACACCCTGTGTAGTGGCATTTCAGGTCAGTGGATTTTATTGTAAAAATTACTGTCACGTCATATTCCACCTTAAATATGTAATTTCAGTTTTTTACGACTTTTCCTGTTTTAGCTAGGATGTACACTGACACACAGACCATTTTGTGAGATTAGGTCATTTGGACTCGGGTTACCTCAAAAAGTGTAATTCCGTCAATAACTCGGATTCAAAATTTTATACTACCCCAATACATTCGCTTACTATATATTCCATATATAGGTGTGTGAATGTAAAAAACACATGTTTTGAAATAGATTCAACTGGAAAAATAAATAACTATCTCTGAGCTTAAACAGATTATAATTTATTTATTTAAATCTAAAATCATAAACTGTATTCCCTACTAGACATTGTTTTAAGAATAGGTATACTTTTTTTCAGAAAATACTTTTAATACTATAAAAATTAAATAAAGTCAAATCATTAATTGATTCATTAAATAATAATTAACTGTAATAGATGTCACCAAATTGATAAATTACTAATTTATTAGCTGAGCGTAAGTTATTTGGATTTTTTCCAATTCTTTACAAGAACTATAAGAATATTCCGCCTCGTAAAAAAAGTTTAAAACCAAAAGATTATTAACTAGACTTATTAGCAATCAACAAATATTACCAGTTGTTACATTTATAGTTTTGTATCTTACCGATCATAAAACTTCATGACCTGGTACACATTGGTGCTTTTGAGTCTAAAGCGGCATTAAAATTTACAGCCCGAATCCAGGAGGTTTATGAAAGGGACCGGAACCACCCTGCGGTAGAGTGGCCCGCCGTACTCCACTACATCGTGGAATTAGAAGTCGAGGGTGGTGAAGAGCACCTGCTCCGAGGATAAAAAGCTTTACTGCCCCTGTTTGCTGTCGGAGTCGGGACTGTCTCTAATTACATACAGCTGTTTGCTTCTACTGCGTCAGCTGTTATTTTTCATTAGCTTTTTGCAAGACATTAATTTTAATGATATTTTATTATGTATTATCAGTAATCATAATTAATGAACTTAAAACATATGATCTTTTAAAAAATTTCCACATGATTTACTTCAGAGTATAATATAATATAAGAGTATATTAATTTTTGGAAAAAGTAACACATGATTTGTATTCTACAAATACAATTTATATCTTTAAACATACAAAGTACTATTTGTTCAGTTATCAAGAAAAAAACGTATTTAACGATAAGAAAAAAAAATTTAAGTAAGAAATAAAAGTTATGGTCTCCATTTCTTTTGTTTTCTTATTTATTTACACCAAAATTATTTTTAAAAAATTCTAAATTAATAAACGCAATTGAAGGTTTTGCAAAATAGGAGATAAGTAGCTTCATACTATTTATAACAATAATTTCAGACCAGTCTTTATACTTTTAATATTTATTCCATAAAAATTCACTATTGATTAAATTGAAAACTAACTATAATAACAACAACAACAGAAAAGAGTTATAATACTTATTAGGTAATTCTACTAAAAAAAAGGTTGAAATTTCCCCAAAAGAAAGACTTTCTGTCAACTGAATTTTTAACAATAAATTTTAATAACAACTTTTTGCACATAATTTTGAATTTTAGTGCTTTTTAACATTTTTCCAAAAAACTTCAAAGATGAGGGCTACAATATATTTGCAGCGAACCCATCAGTCAATATTATGATAGCTTAAAAATGCTAAATTAATATATTTTAATTATATTATATTATATTATTAAGTGAAAATTAATAAATTTTCACTTAATCATTCAGAAAAAATTTAAATAAAAATAAAATTAATTTCTATTTTTGCCCACTATTGGAGTGATCTTCATAATTTCTAACATTATATTTGTGATAAAATTATATGGTTAAAATTTTATAATTTCAAATAATTATGTTCATGGCATATTCATAAATACTGAGTTTCGTTAATATAATTTTCATTTATTTTTTATAGAAATTATTAAGTTGAAAAGTTCTAACTATAATAACAAGCTGCACAATTCACCAAAATTTCTTTTTTTCCTTTAAGGCGTTTTGGATCGCAAGCTACCACCCTCATATTTCATTGTATATTTGTGTTATCACTGAACTACCCGATTATGTTTTACACTAATTACATTCAGCGATTGTCAATTTAAAGCATACCAGATCTTATATTTTTATAATTATTCTTTTAAATCACCAATTTCTTTACTTTGCATGAGGGAATCTTCTAATGACTGGTTATTGACTGATGAACTAAAAAGTGCCATAGTGAAACAAAACGTAGGATCCTATGAATATAGTTTTTCACTCTAATATATCCCTCCATAAAATTTAATGGTGGTCATACTCAATGTACGTTTTCGAACTGAATCGATTTTTCATTATAAATCAAGTTTTTTTTTTTATTCATTATTACTATAAGATAAAAAATATGAAAATATTAAAAGTAAAAGTTTTTAAGAAATCTGCACTAATTTGATAGTTACATAACTCTAGACATTTTAATTTTTATTATAGTTCCAAAAAGTTGGTTCTGCGATGATTTTAAGTGACATATGAAGTGAAGAGTGATGATATGTTTTATAGTAGTAACTTTAATTATTGTCATCACTTTCAAAAACTGTTTACTTCCTCATGACACAATATCGAATTATCTCTTATTCGGATGATTCCGATTATATTGAACAGAACAAGTTATTCTACTTTTAAATACCCCCATGGTTGACCAAAGACTCATGAATAACATTAACCAAAGCCGACAGGTACTTAGAGAAAGGACAGGAACATATAACACACGTGCGACACATTATTCGAGATGAAAACATAAAACCTTCCCCAGAGAGAGCCCTAAATAAGGAGTAAAGCCCACATATATGGAAGAGCGGGGCCCACTAATCCAAGATGGCAGTGCGGCCGGAACATCAGCCCTGATGAGAAATAGATTCCGCTGCGCATTTGATATTCCCGGTTTGTTGGGGCGCAGGTGGTCCCCCAGCCAGCCCCTCTGGATTAAGTGCCCTGGGGTAACCTCTTCTATTGTGTCTTCTGCGGATTATATCGCCCTCCCTCGGAGGGTCGCCCTGATGAGTTCTGACCGTAAGCACAGGTGGGCGCAAGCACTTCCATCATTGGGCTCCATTAAGTTTAAATTTTCAATTCAGGTAAACAAAAGACAAATATAATATGTTTGTATTTAATTTACCTGAAACTACAATTATTGGTATGATTATTATTATTTTTTGTATGGATATTAAAATCTGCCACACCGTTATGGGCAATAGGGAATAGTGATGTTTGATCACATTCATACTAAAATAAAATAAAATAAGAATGGAAAAAAAAGTACATACAAATAAATAAAATCTCTCTGAAAATATATACACACAGAAGGATAAAGGAAATGAACATATTCAAACTATATGCATGGAAAATAAATAAATAAAATAAAATAATTATAAAAATAAAAGAATCTCAAGTCACATTTACACTCTTATAAACAATATTTACACAATCGACCTGAGGATCCCTGAGCTCAAGAGGGGTAGAGCAGAGCTCATAAGATCCCAGCGCATCCCTCTCGCCGCATCACTGGTAATGATCCAGGTATGATTATTAAAATCAAAAATAAAAGATAGGATTAATTAAGAAATAATCATATGAAACAATAGTAAGAATCATAATAAGTCCTAATAACCTTGAGGCTATAACCTATACCACTAATAATTTACAAGTACAGGCCTATGACCTTAATCTTAATTAAATACCTATAGCACTAACAACAATTTTCAAAGTCTAAACCTAAAAACTATTAACATCCATAAGGTCCAGACCTAACAGGAACGACCTTGAGGTTTGCTACCCAAACCTCTACTGTAACCTTTCCGTATACGCCTCGGTTTAGTGACTCGGGCAGTCAGCATGAAGGTAGTAGTTCTCGAATTGACTGTTGTTCTGCTAGTGGCTGTTGCAGTAACTGTCACCATGGAAACGGATCATTGTGGTCAGATACTGAAACTACGTAAACCAACCACACAGAAGCAAATAAAATTCCATGAATTAATTTAAAAAGTACTTCGGAAAATATATAATAGCGTTTGTATCAGACCCTAAATCCAATCTTAATCTACGAAATTAGTAGTTGGATGTTTTTAGGTTTCTTTTAAAACTACTGTTTAATTCATAAGTTACATAACAAACAAACTAACTTTAACATTCCATCACTAACACTGTGATTTATTTAGAATCTATATTGTATGTACAATAAACAGTCCTGCACAAAGACCTACCGATATTCACTAAAAAAAAATTCACAATAAACTTTATTTCCATCTCTATAGACTAGGGGTGGCAAATTTTTCGGTATATAAGATCTTATTTTTTATAATTGTGTCGTGATCGATTTGTCATTGAGGTGGTCTACAGGGAAAGAAGGGGTGTGAAATGCATACTATGTTTATGTTTACTGTGTTACAGTATTAGGTGCATTCGAGGGAATATTAAACAACATTTATCATTCACCATTGTAAAAAAGTAATTAAGTTCCCATTCTTCATTGAAGTGATAAGTTTTCGTTTTACTTCTCATATACTAGAATGAAAAAAATATGACAATTTAAAGAATAGATGTTGAATTAAATATTTTCTTTGAAATTTCAAAAACTCCAGAACAACTGTAATTATCTCCGTTACATTGAGAGAAATAATAACAATACATACTACGATCGGGGACAATATTCAAATTTACAAGAAGTATGTTAAAGTTACAATATATTTATTATGGTTTACAATACTGACTTCTTAATATAAATAGAATTATTGTTATTCTTAATGTATTTGTACTTCTGTCCCTTATTTATCTCTCAGTGTAATGATCGACGAACGACCAAAATTGGTCTCGCGATCGACTTGTTGGCTTATACAAGAAATGTCTACAATAAACATTCGTAAAAATAGAAATTGAATGGTTTAAATCGTGAAAACGAGGTATAAATGGAAGATAGTGTATTACATTTAAGTAAAAATTATTATTAGAAGTTAAAAACATATGTAATTCAGTTAAATAAACAAAATTAAAGGTTTTTATTTTATCTTGATTTTTTTCATGTATAGATTTTTGTTATTTTAATAATTATATTCTAAATTTTGTTTATTTCAAAATTTATGTCCAATTGAATGAATTGGCGACTGAATTTGAAGAACATTTTCTTCATATAAGCCACATAATATAATTTAAATATCGAAATACGAAGAAGGTAGGTCGAACTTATTGACATTTTATTTTTTTTTTTTTTATGTTTCGTTCATTGACCAGGAATCATTCAACTCTTTAGTAAAATATTGCACCGTTGAATGAATAATTTGGCTGACTGTAATATCATCATAGAAGATGATTGCCCCGAATGGAAGCACTCACCCACACCCTCGGTTAGCATACCCTATCGAGTGGAGAGAAGCACCTGAGATCGTCAGGCAGAAGACACTCCGATGTGACAAAAGAGCGCATCAAAGTGAATTAAGTCGAGGGGTGGGTGCCCATGACATTAAAAATGGCCGACTCAGGAGGCGTCAATACCAGCCCCTTTCTCTAATCCACGTCTGTATGTTTGTCCTCTTGTCTCTCTCTCTTGTACTACTACCTTTGGGGGCTCTGTCGCTTTAGGAACATAACCTCAAAAATAAATTTAAAATTATAAAATTTGAATATTTCGGTCTAATTACAAAAGAAAAAGTATTCCTTTATGAACACTAATTATAATAATAATGTTCATGTCTGAAATTTCAATCTTAATGGGAAGATAAACTATTAAAATTTAACATTATTCTTAGCATGGTACCATTACTTCGTAGAGAGTTCAAATCTCCTAAATATTTCAAGAATCGTTTTATGACCAACAATCGATAATTCGAACCCTTATCTACTGTTGGTACCACTGTTGTAAAAAGAAACTCTTGTTGACATTATAAAGATAAACGTCAAGTTATTGTTAATAGAAATCCAGGAAAAACTGGCAAAATTGAGAAACAAGATAATATTCACTGATTCTGTCTAAAAAAAAAATAATTATTGTTCATATATAATATAAAAAGTTATACAGAATTTTATTTTATAGATGATAAAAACAATAAATTAGAATTTGGATTCCTTTTTATAAAATCTAAAGAAATAAAGTTATAGGTGATATATTTTTTTTTTTTTATGGCTTTTATTTCAATGAAATAATGTGAAAAAAATGTATAGTATTTTTATTCATTTGGTACCAAGAATATGGTTAATTTCTTATTAACACACTTATCTACCAGTTTATATCGCAACAGCTAAATTACTCAGACACTATGCATAACATTATATTTAGATTATACCCCACGTGTCAAAATGAAAAGAAACACTATTAACAAAAGACCGAAATTAACTACCAAAATAACAGTTTCTCTAGTTCATCAAAACAGGACATTAGTCCGAATATAACTATTCAAATTCGTATGAACATAAACTATGGAGGTTTACACTTTAACAAAAAAGAACAAAATTAAAAATTTTAAAATCTTAGAAGAAGCTCTTCTCAACATAAATAACGAAGTTCTTATAATGTTAAAATCTTATGGGATACACTTGTCCATAATAAGACCCAAAAATCTGATAAAAAGTTAGTAAAAAATAAGGATTCTATTATAATTACTCCAATAGGAAACAAAAATTTAATATTGCTGCTTTTTTAGAATATTGGTTTGGTGCATTACTTTAAGTATTACATAGAAAAGTCTGTAAGACAACCTCAGTAAACAAAGTAACCACAGTCTTAGGTACCATCTTAGAAATACGTCCAACTATAAATAAAAACAATTTTTTTTTTTAGATGTGCCACTATTCAACAAAAGCAGTGATATGTTATTATGATGTGATTGAAGCTGGAAGGATATTCTCATTACATTATTACATATGGAAAAGAAATTTTAATCAGATGGCCGTAGTTATTTTTATAATTAACAAGAGATACAACTTGGAAGTGAGCTGGATTGCAATGAAACGTAGTTGAAGGTATAAAGTAAGTTTTTAGATATTTATAATTAAGAGGAAATAAATAAAGTTTTTTTTTTTGCCAAAATAATATTCTACGTTTATGACAAAACCTAAATTTTTTCTTACCAAATAAGTGTCATAAATCAACATTTTCAATAAACATTGATTTATATGCACGAGATGGTCCTTAATTAATTTCCAAAATTTATGACATATAATAGAATATTCCTTAACTATTAATTTATTCGGTGGACCCAAAAGTTAAAGAGTTCACTAAGCCCTATTAATTATATAAAAAATAATATTTTATATCTAAATTCAACCATAATTATTTATGTGCAGTTAAATTAAATATAATAATTAAAATAATTTTTTATGGGTTTAGCTTCTTTTTGCTATTTTAAGTTTTGTATCATTTAATATAGTATACAAGCAAGTCCCGGATGTTAAAGAGAGATTTATGAATATTAATTTTATTTATAAATTTAATAGTCGCATTGGAGCGTCTAAAATATTCCAGTTATTTTTTTATTTCATTGCAAAGAATTAATGAAAATACATACCTATAATCCATTCGTTCCTATGTTTCGGCCTTACAGATGCGGTTACAAGTTGTCTTTTTATTTAATTTTTTTTTGTAGGGTAGTACTATTTTATAAATCTATACGTCTAACTGTAAATTATTACATATGAAAGGATCACCAAAGCACTATTTTTTATCAGATAATTTCAAAACCATTTCCAAATACAAGATTGGTATGAAAAATAAGTAGGATGACGTCTTCCTACATTCCAACTTTAAAAAATATCCTATGAAAACATAATCCAAAAAATCAAATTCGAAAAAAAATAATGTATTTAAATACTAATATATTTATGTGAAAATGTATAATTTTCCTTTTTTTTGTTTTGTTTTAAGTAGGTTTTTTTTTTTTAGTTTTTACAGCCTGGAAGGTTTGATTAATATTTTAAATAACTCTAGTTTAAACAAGTTAGGAAAAAATCCTCTGATAATAAAAAATAATCTCATATTTCTATTTTTTGTTTATTTAAAAATAAATTGTATTTTTATAATAATAAACATTTTTCGATTTATCCTTGTAAAAATTTTTTTTATTTTAATTCATAGATATTAACACAGTATAAACTAGATCTTTTCTTTTCATTTTTAACCAAAGGTAAAAATATCATACTTTTCTGAAAACTGGGTCAAAATTGAAGAATATTAAAAAAAAGTCCAAACTCCGGTGCAAAACCACTTCAACAGTTAAAGGATGAATTTTTAATACTCCTCTGAAATTATATTACTATATCAAATTTTTTGTAATAATGTTTTATATGAAAAGCCATTCTAGTTTCTTTTTATCTATTCAAAGATGCATCAAATTTTCTCAAAACAATGTGGTGGGCTTAAAACTTTGGACCTCCAGTACAGCATGAACTGAAAGCAGTAATGATTTTTATAGATAGTGGACAGCTAATGCGGAGAGCCTAGAACAATTGACTAATGGTAACGATTAATCAATTAACCAAAGGTTCAGCAACGTAAAATGAAAAACATCCCGCATACTTTTATAGTGGACGGACAATCAGAAGATGAAGAAGCCATTGTTGGCAATTATAACAGAAGTGAGATACATATGATGTGAGATATTGTAAAAGGTGTGAATGGGAGACAGTAAGAGGAGGGAGGTAGAACGTGTAATGGCGAGGGTTATGACACAAGATGGCGGCAGCGTCCCACCCCCTGGACCAGCGTTCGATACACCTACATATTCCTCCTTACTTTAATTACGTCCTCCTTAGCCTCCTCACTCCCTGCCTCTGTGAGCGTGTGTGTGTGTGCGAGGGAGATCTCCCCTCCTTGGAGGGGCGCGCACCCCACCACGGAGGGGAGGTAGGTGGACCTCCTCGCAATATTACTGGGCATTAACAGGGTCGCGAATATAGGATAAACTCCTGCTTTATAAATATCACTCAGTTTATATCGATATTACTTCTTTACATTCTTTAAGGCATTCCTCAAGGATATTATCTTTTCCGTGTATTTTTTGTCTATCCTACACTTCTATTATTATTTTTATTTACAACAATATCATAAGCCTGATTAAAAAAATAAACAAAAAAAACATTAGGAAGCTAAATGTATTTCATAGTTAACGAAAATAATCCAGAAACCATTTGGCATAATAATTTAACAGAGATTTTATAATTTAAAAGTATATTTCTTCTTTAAATAATCAGTTTATTACTCTAATCTTTACTTTAACCATACTTCATCCCTCAAGAATTTATTTTTTGGAAGATGTATAAAATTTCAGGAAATATTCATAAATTTAATTATTGTAAAATAATACATGACATTCAATCCGCACTATAAATACTCTATTCCAATCTTAAATACGTAATATTTTTTATCTAGTAATTGCAAAAAGTTTTAAATTATCATGAACTTATTTATTACCATTCGTATTACTTTTTAAAGGGATATAATATTAGTTTGGAATTCTGAGAAAAAAAACGAAAAGAAAAATATATATCATGGTTATGTTATAGCATTAGGTATATCATCGATGTCAATCAAACGTTATCTTGCATCTTTACAATTTTTTTTTTTTTTTTTTTTTGCGCACTTTTATTTCAACAACTAAATTGTTTTGATTTAATTTTTTTTTTATGGTAAAAGTCTTGAGATTTATTTTTAGGTATCATATTAATAAAACACAGCTATAAGGAATCAATAAAGAATTTTGACAATCAAATGGCATAATAAATGGTTGCAATTTAATAGCACCACAAAATCTTGGTTAGTAAAAAAGTTACAAAGGGAGCGGAATTCATCTTGAAATGAAAAATTTCGAGTAAAATTCTTGAATGGTTCTCTGTTGTGTATTGTTGCCAAAAAAATATCCAATTGTTTGCAAATAGTCATTACTTATCAATTTTCCTTGATTATGTCTGTTAAATGTCATATAGGGAGTCCTTCGGAATGACAGTGAAAAGAGAATATTAGTCAACTTTGAAATTGGCAAATCATATCCAGAGGAGTACCTGGATTAGCAGCACTAAAAATTAAACATTTAAACAAAAAAATCAGGAAAGGTGAAAGAAATGAATTTTCGCTCATCATAGAAGACAGGGAATTATGACTGCTGCGAAAACGTGAAAAAAATAGGAAAGTACAACACGTTTTCAAATTGACTGCAGAAGTATTATTCCATTTTATTACAAATGAGATGCTTATGGATCACTTTGAAATATTTTCTAATCCTTCCTTAATCTGTTAAAAAATATCCCAGCGGTTAAACAATTATACAAGATTAGAGTCGTTTGACATTTATTTTGTATTTTCCGAAACAGTTTATCATATTTTCCCTAAAATTAGAGGATTAGCGTAAAAATTACTCACTATCAAATTTATTGAAAACCATTTACCACTTTCGCTTACACTTGCGCGAATGTACTTTCCTTAATGCCTCCATGTTTCGAAAACGGCTCTTATTTGATTTAGCCCAAAATTAAAGGAAAGTTGGAAATTGGAGTAAATCGAAATCTAGTTATAACAATTTTAGCATTTTTATCCAAACCTTTCATTTGCTTTTGAAAATGGCTTATCCGATTTGGTCAAATGTTGGGAACTGTATAAGCATGGTCTAGTAGAAATTTCATCCACAAACAAAAAAATAAATTTCCTGTTCTACTAAGCCTAAATGCAAAATTAGTTCATTATTAAATTAATAGTTGATAGTAATAGGAGCAGTGTCCTACAACTTGGGAAACCCAACCTCAACCCCAAGACTGAAGCCCAGGCTGCTGCAGGACATTCTGCTATAAATTCCATATTAATCATTCTATATTTTTTTTCGGCCTTTTTTCAAAATAATTTGTCTTGTTTTTACCCATCAGAGAGCGATTATTTGTTTTTTTAGGTCTACGAATGTCGTTGTTAATTTTACTTTTCTCTTTTGTTAAGAATTATTATTTTTATCTATTTATTTTATCTTAATTTTTTTTTAAATATAACGTTTTATATAGTTAGGGGTGTCTTTTGTACAAGACTATATCCCCCCATTATCAATTGTTTAAAAAACTGTAACTGTTATATCAACCATTTAAGGCCGATTTGGTATCACGAACTAAGTTAATTACTATTTGTTTTTCAGAAATGTATTCTTAATATTTAATCTTAATATATATATATGTACTCCATTTTTTCTTTTATTTTAGATTTTTAATATAATGTTAATTTCCACTTAGAATTGCTTATACATTTTTTTTATGATTAAATATCAACTTTATGGTAAAAAAAGAAAATTTCCGACTCAAAAATCTTTTAAAGTTGAAATATTTGGTTGATACTCAGACATTGATATCGTGAGACTTTTCATATACACCAAGATTTCCGAAATTTATTATTTAGTTAAACAGTTCTGCACGAGATACTAAAACAAATGTATAAGGTAATCATTTTACAAAATCAAATCATTCTCGACAGAATTAGACTGAACTTCATTATTGATTAGATAGTAATTATGTTTGAATATTAGTTAATCGATATTAATTTATATACACTCACAATTACTATTATATTAGGTCCTCGTGAAAACCAGTATATTAAAAAACATTTGAAAAGTTTAACAATAAATTAAGCTTGTATTTAAGAAGATATGAAAAAAATTTTATCGCTAAGAGAATCATTGAACTGTTTGGTAGGGGGAGTCACGAAAGCCATCAAGAACTTAAAGCAAAGCTATAAAAGAAAAAAAAAGTAAGAAGGAAACAGAAAAAAAGCTCCATCCAGGAAATAAAAGATCGGTACATAAAAAACGAAGTTTTCTACCACAAAGTAAGAAGTTTTCGGGATCTCTCTTTAATAAGCTTTTTTCCCTCCTTTCTTCCTCGTTTTTTCCCTTTTTTTAATGAAAACCGAGAGGGCCCTTATGAAACAGGATAAAAATTAATATTCATTAAGGTGAAAGGGAGCGGTTTTAGCAATTACCAAGGTAGAAGGTGAGGGAGGGGGAAAAACCCCAACCCACTCTTTACTCCTTAAGAGAGTCCTGTCTCATCGGGCTAATTACCTTAAGGACCCAGAATGGGGGGAGGGATTAATTTATGAATTTATCCACTTAAAACAGAAAGCGGCACTTGAGCTGATGGCTTCCGGTCCCTCGAGCTCTTTGGCCGCTTTGAAAGCTGCAAACAGCCAGAGGATTCTTCAATTATCGATTCCGCTCCCTCAGTCCAAAGATTATTAAGCCAGTGGAGTACTTTACATCTTGTTATCTTGTTAGGATAAACCATTTTAATATTTCTTATGCGTGTGTTATTATAATAAACAACTATCTGTTTCTTTTTTTTTTTTACATTTAAAAACTAACTTGACCTATCCAGGGGCTTAAAACATCGCACCATGATGTCATTCCGAAATCACGATGTCTTTTTTTTCAAGTATTTTAATCAAATAAATGGAAATATTTGTCAAGACATTGTTTGTAAAAAGAGTTTACTAGGTTTTTTTAATAGTAATAGTCAACAACAATTGGAATCAACAAAAATTATAATTTTAACATATACATAGTGAAAAGATATATTGTTAACTTTTATTTGTTTTATTTTTCCTTTTGCTAAATGCATGCATTTTCCTTCCTTGTAATTTTGCATATTTAAAATAAATTAAACCTGTACCGCTACAACCCATGAAGGGTCAGAGGTTGTAATAAGTACTGTTTCTAGATCATCGGTTGTGCAAGGTGGTGGTTTGGTCAAAATCACGCACGACCGCCAGATTTTTAATCACTAAAGGGTACCCACTTCATGAGGGTGGTGGCAGACCCCAAAAGGCTGCCGATACAAGGCTACAGGTAAAATATAAAATAATTATACTTCACTACCGGATTCGTGATTTACACACCGGTCCTTGGGGTTAGTAGTGCCTTACCACTGAGCTACCCGCTCCCACCATTTTTTTTCTCAAAATTATATCAATGATAAATTAATAATAGGTCATAATTAATAAATACTATATAGTAATTAATTATTTAGATACTAAAATTATAGTCCGAAATATTATCTTGGTATTGGTAATGATAACTGGTGGGGGGAACCAGTCCGGCAAGGTCTGGTGGTCCTTTTTGCTCACTACTGGCGGCTTGCAAGTTTGTAGTTGCCACCGCGTACTAAGCAAGATAGGAGTGTCAAGGTGCTTCTCTCGTGACCACCGAGAAATTAATATTAACTACCCAAGGGGGGAATCAAACTCACAACTTTCTGAACCGAGCAATCTAGGACCCACGCCCCAATGTACAAGGTTATCGCTTCCCTGGAGTATTATCTTACAAATATCTAAAAATCTAGACTAGACAGGAGTATTAAGTATATTGTGGAATATATTGACACCCCTATATTGCTACAACACAACTCTTAAGAATATCGAATGTCCACTTCAATAAGAATACTTGCAATGAAATAACAGTACTTGTAAGAACTAATTTGCTTGTTATTTGAAGCGTTTTTGTCGAAGGCCACGATATCTTATTTCTTTAGGACACGATAGATTGGATGCTAATTATCGTGCTGCCATTTTCAGGTTCTCGTTTCAACTTCAATGAGGCTTCTTCACGCTGTATAATTCGAAAGCCTGTTACGAAAATTTCTGAAGATGACAGCATCCTTATTAGCTATCAAAAATATTTGTATTTTAAATGACTTTGGTAATTTTGATGGACCAGTTTACTTAATTAAAATGAACTCAACTCCAAACAATAAAAAAAATGGTGAATTATTTAAATATTTCCATGTTATATATATTTATTTCTTTATAATAAGATTTTACTACTAATGAACCTCAAGATGTGAAACGTAGATATCTACAAATGTAATGAAACTCATAATTGTTGCTATGAAAGTTTAAATTAATTCATATTTTTTGTTGGTAATGCATAACTTTTGTTCAAATTGGTTTTGAGAATTATTTGATATTGAATATTGTTATATTGGAACTGTTTGATCTACGAGAATCCTATTGCTGTTGATGGATCGCTCTTCGCATTGTGTGCTCTAGCCAGAAATCGAGCCAGAAGAACAACAGATCTCTGACAGGCCGTAGATCATCAGGATCCATTTCCCAATTATATCCTTAGAGTATTGTAAATAAGGAATCATATATTGGACTCAAATTATTATTTAAAATTTATCTTAATAAGAAATGTCTGACAAGGTATAAGATTACTATAATAATTATTTTAACTGGTCATAACAAATTTTCATAATTATTATTTGTAGTTATAGTTAGTTGTAGCCATGAGACGCATGATGTATTTCCTACGTACGTCGCGCCAAGCCTTGGACCTCTACGGTCTGTCGCGCCAATAATAATAATATGGTTAGTTGATTTCATAATTTATAATTATCTTCATGTCTTATCCATAAAAAGGTGTAATATAAATAGCATTGCTCAATTCATAGACGAATTAAATTAAATTAATAAATTGTATATTTATTCGTTATAAATAGAAAAATACATGGAATAGGATAATATTAATAAAATAATACATAAGCTAAACAGTTTAGTAAAGATTACGGACATTCTCGCTTGATTGCGGCATTCCACGTATACCATCCATACAATTAAAACCAGAAACAACTGTTCTTATATTTAAAACAATTCTCAGGCCACTGCTGTTGTACGGCTATGAAGTCTGGGGAGCGGCATCCTTCACGAAAAGAAAAAAACGACAGTCTTTTCAAAATAAAGTCCTAAGAATCGCAGTTAATTAACTTTTAAAATTTTAACTTTAAATTAACTTTTAAAATTAACCTTTTTCAAATTAACTTGTTTCTGTTCACTATTAGAGGGCAATTGTTTGTTTCATTTAAGTGTACCAATATCATTATTTTTTGTTATTAATTTTACATTCCTCTTTTATTGAGAAACATTACTCTTATCTATCTATTATATTTTTTTCTTCTTCTTTTAATAACAACATTGTATATAGTTAGGGGTGTCTTTTGTACGAGACTATACCTCCCCCCCCCCATAATCAACTGTTAAAAAAAATATAAATAATATAACGGTTATATCAACCATGTAAAGCCCATACCAGGCCGATCTGGTATAAAATAAAATCCATACAATCCACAAATATGAAACACAATTTCAAGAATAATATGATAATAATTATAGCAATAATAATAATAAAAGGAAAGTTAACTTCTCAGCCTATCTAATACGGACATTAGATTAAAAAGATACAATTTTTTTTAAGCAGGAGAATAGCTAAAATAAATTTTAAAAATGGCATTAAAATAAAACACAATTCTTTTAACTTCCAGTACAAAAATAAATTCTGTACTCCACACTTGTATCACATTCTTGAGAATGCTAACAAAGCAAGAGAGAATGAGACGAGGACACTCCAGATAACTCTTGGACTGCCGGTGGAAGGTTCAATAGTTCAAGGTGAACCGTTCTGCGTTAGGTATTATAATTTTTCTCAATCGTCACGAGTCAATATTCAGGGTAATATTAGACATATTTAAAAACAATGCTTCTCTTCACTCTGCAAACCACCGTCGCTTGACTCGGAGTCCATGCCAGCCAACAGGTTATCAGCTGTCTTAGCACAACCCTTTCCATCAGCCGATCGTACCCTTTCAGAAAATAGTTTAAATCCCCGGTCCCTCTGATGAACTTTTCGAGGTCCTAAACCACTTTCTCAAATCTTTGGCTCTTGCTATCTTAATCTTGATCCATTCCAGAACATTGTCATGTGCTTCTGGCATGATGATTGAAGGTAGAGGTGGTAGGTATCTAGGCTGACACTGCATGAGCTGCCGCAGGTGGATAATTCTTGGGTAAGTTCCAGACTGGTGCCCGTAACTAACATAAAGTTACAAGTCATAATTTAATGAAATTGGAAAACGCTCTAGACTGATGCGAAGACGAGGAGGAAAATAAAGACAAAAAAAAAAAAATGATTCTCAGGACTAACCGATTCTATCGTATATAAAGATCCTGCCGGGTTTCGGCACCACTTAGGCGTTGTCGAGAGCAAAATGAAAAAAAAAAAAGATCTTATGAGTTAGAAATTTTTATTTGGTTGTTTTTAATTAAGGATATTTTTCAATCTCATTACTAATAAGATATCATCACTTCAGCTGCGATACTTCCTAGTTCGAAAAAATCAACAATATGATTTCAATGTTTTAAACAATCGATACATCCATACCAATACAGTAATCTTGTTTTAACCATGGTTTTGAAGGATAATTGTATAGGATCCTACGAGATGTAATTAACTCTAAAATGAATTAACTTAAACTTCATTAATAAGTTTTTTTTGTATAGCTTCAGGGTTAATTGAGATGTAAAATTACATTTGTTTCGAGAAAGAGCTTTTGTTTTTTGTCATTAACGTAATTAATTTCTTAAACGTGAAAAAATACTTTTCATCACCTACATAAATTTTTTTTTTACCACATTTCTATATACTGATCTTGCAAAATAACATGTACTCTTTATTTCCACAATTTTTCCTCTAATTATCACATTAATAAATTAGTGCTCCTGGACTACGACTTATTAGAGAACATTACACAACGCAAGACTTGACGGCATTGCTTGTTAGTATCTCGTTTCTACCTGCATCAGTAGACAAACTTAGTATGTCAGATTTCTAAAAATGGGTTGTAAATATGTAATTTATGTTATTTTTTATTGATAATATATGAAGAGGAAAAAATTGAAAGTTCTAATAGTTAATTTATTATTAAATATAATTATATACTTAAAATATATTAAATAATTTAATAATACAGTGCCATTTTGTTCGAAAGTATATAATTTTAAACACTAAAACAATTTTTCATTGGAGGTAGTTCTTTGTTGCTTTGATATGTAAGGCCTTGAGACTTGGAAGCTAGATTGCTCGTTCATCATCCTCGTTTTATCTTCATTTCTTGAAGAGAAACAACTTTTGTTGATGAAGAATTTTCAAAAATATTTTTCAGGAGTTTAAAACACATAAAATATTTAATTAATTAATAATAGGTGCGATATATTTCATTTTTGAGGGGGAAAAAAACAGACGTTATCATGGTAAACTAATTTATATTCTATCTTGTTAAAATATTTAAGTCTATTTCAACTTTTTTTATATTAACAAAATTCTCCTGTTAATAGTATCGCATTTAATAATTTCAATAACTACTTGAAATGTAGCCATGGTTAATTAAATTTAGTAAGTCTATGATGATGAAAACGAGAGGAATAGTTAAATTTTAAATTTAAAATATTTATCCATATTCATGGATTAAATAAATAGCATCTTTATTTTTTTATCACACGCCAATATGTATTCTGGTAGATCTGGTTAAATCTGATTTACTATCGGGATCTATGAAAAATCTATTCAATTGGAAATTCTAGAGTTAGGTGTCTAGATAAGGTTAGGAAATCAATAATACTCTCAAAAGATAGACTACATACCGCTGAAACAGACTACTTTTATGATCCCCTGTGTAAGGGGAGTGGGTACCACAGTGGTAAGGCCCTGTGATAGTAACTCCAAGGACCCTATATAGAATCCAGCAGTGGCAGATAATTATCTTCTCTTAGCCATGTGGTTTCGGAGGCCCTCCGGGGTTCATCCAGCCTCATGAAATAGGTAACCTTATTTGAGTAAAAATCTGGCGGTCGTACATGATTCTGATTAAATTAACTCTTTTCACAACCACTGGTCTAATAACAGTACTCGCTTGCAAGGTACTGCACCTACGGTCTTCATTGTTTGTTGTGATATAGATTTATTATTTCTTAATTTA